>NW_024349800.1:16631897-16682696 GCF_902729225.1 Pteropus medius | reverse complement strand
ATGGAAAGACCAAAAGTTAGAATAAGAACTGACTACTCATATTCACAAAAATAACTATATTCTCCATTTTAAGTTGATCAGATTCTACTCAGTGCCCACCGTATCTTTACTCAAACCAGTTTCTTCAGAATTTTTTCTTTCATCTACTATTAACAGGATTTTAGAAAAATAGTGTTATTGAGTCAAGATTGTGTAAGTTTTGAAGAAGAAAGTAATTCAATTCTCATAGCCCTTCTGTCCCTGATAAAATATCATGGTTCAAAGCTTACTTTGGTAAATATTTTAATACCTCGGTCTTTATAAGAAATAAGATTTACTATACGTTATGCATTCTGCTTACATAGTTCAAAAACACCTTACCTGTCCAAAGTGTCATCAGATCTGTACCGACTAATCGTGGCCTTTAGCTCATTTCTCTCATTTGTTTTCCTATAGCAAAAAGTAATAATAATAAGAATTACACAAACATCGAATAAATAACAAAAAAATAGTTTATAAAACCTATCATGCATTTGGTAAAATTTTAGCCTATTCAGTAAGAGATGTATATGTTACCAAGAAAAGAGAGATTTGGAGTATCCAAATTTTCCACGGTTTTGACTTGAATAGAATAAATTATGGCAAACCCAATTCCTTATGCTAATAAAGAAAATCTTCCCTAAGTCTGATTATTTCTAATTAATAACACACTCAAATTGGGCATAAGGATGTGTATAAAGATTGGGCATAAGGCTGTGTATAAAAAATGACACAACAAGCAAGATGGTTAATAACTAATATGTACTGTTGTCAATATTGTTGATTTTTACATAATAGGCACTTGTTCTCTTATAATCAGCTATGTGTTGTCTGCAAAGTTTTAGGAGCACTATATGCCAGCACAACAGGCTAAATACAAATAGCTTCCTTTAAAGTTCAGCACTGTGGTCAGAGTTGAAAGAGGAGAACATGCTGGAGAAAGGAAGGGAGAGAGAGGGAAGAAATAAAAGAAAATGAGAGAAACAGGAAAAGCTGGGGGAAAAAAGAAAAGAAGAAAGTGAGAGAAGAAAAAACATAGATGTTGGAAGGAGAGGAGAAAGAAGGAGAGATAGGGAGAAGTAGAGAGATGAGAGATGAAGGCAAAGAGAGTTGAGGAAGACATAAATAAAAAAATGGAAAAGGAAGAAAAGAAAATAAGGGAGGAAAGGAGAGAAGGCTCAATAGTCTGAATTATGATCATAGAGGCAGTGGGAATATCTTGATCAGAATGATCAATCGGCAAAAGAAAAAAATGCCTTATATAACCTTGTGATACAGGGACAGCAAGGTCATTGGGGAATTATACTGGGTTTGCATATCAAAGCATGATTTGAAGCTGACAGATTAAGGGTATTCAATCAGAAAACAAGTTCTAAAATAGCATATTTAAGATTTAATTTTTTAACTTGATGTCATATATTTTTATTAAGCAAATATTCGGAGGTAAACAATACACGATGCTCTGTGCTGATGACTATGAAGAAATCAAGAATGAAATAACTATGGACCCAATACATACAATGCTAGAGTGACAAATTAGACATGTACATCCAAAGTGGTCAGCGTCAGAAAAGAAGTTGAAATAAAGCCCAAGGAAGTTCTAAATTGAAGAAGCTTATTTCCAAAGAAAGAAATCAGAGAAGGCTTTATGGTTGAGATACAGTTAGAGCTGGGCCTGGGAGGATCAACAGATATGAACATTTTCAAACAGTGGTAGAGGAAATAGTATCGGTTAAGGCAAGAAAAAAAAAAAGTGAAGAAAAGTGCCTAATGCAATTCCCCAAGTTTAAGGACGCTGAGAATGAAATCATCATATGTGGTTCACCATCATGTGTAATGCGTGAATGCAAATAGGTGCTGTGGGGCCATCCAACCCCCTTCCCTAAAACAGGCCCTTTTCTGTCACTGTCATCTCATGTCTCATCAGCTGCCTTTGTTCTTCCTGGCACTTATCACAACACAGCATATTATCTTGTGTTTATTTATTTTTTTTTTTCAGTCTCTCCCTCTCGCCTTCAACTGAGATGCAAGTTCTACGAAAGCAGGGATTGCGCTTTGTTCCCAGACCTTACAATAGTGTCTGGCTCAATAGGGTAGGCATCTCTGCAGGTACGATTTGTGCTATCGGGCTTATGTGACACATTTTAATGATCCGGCAGAGAAGTACACAGTAAAATTTCCTAGTTTGTTATCTAGGGTGATGAGAAGATATCATTTATTTTTCTTTTCCTTTTTAGTCTCTGCTCGTGAGTAGTTCTTTGCACACACTGTCGCTTCTGCTGAAAGCACTTCTTTCTGTGCCCCATAGCCACCAATTTGGAAAACTTTCCTCCTCATCCTTTAAGCAGGAGCACCAACACGGAAGACTACTACCGATTTATTCGGCAGAGCTAGTCTCTCCATCTTCTCTATTCCCACAGCACTCTCATACTCTTCTACAAGAGAACCTTCCATGTTAAATGTTATCTAGTGTTTCAGTTTATGGATCCATCTTTTCCCATGAATGTGAGAGTTCCTTAAGGTCAAGGATTCTGTCTTAGGTAACTTTGTATTCCTAGCACCTGACACAATGTCAGCACATAGTAGGTGCTGCAATGCGGGCTTGAGTAAACACCAAAGTGGACACAGCCTCTGCTAATGGGAAGAAAGTGTCAAGTGGACATCCACTTGAGCAAGTGCAAGGAAAAATATAATCTACGCTACTCTTTTAGGAAAATGTAGTTTGAGACACTAGTTGTAGGTCAAAGGGAAAATGTCTCAGGCTCAAAGATTTTGGTATTGAAGATAAAAGTTCAGTGTGTAGCTTTAGCCAAAACGCTGTCCACCAACAGGAAGGGTTTAGGAAACCAATACAGTTTAAATAAAATAAGCACAGAAGGCATTAATCTCCTGTTATCCTAAAACACACTGAAATATAAACCTTATTTTTCCCAGTCACCCTTTAAAACAAGTATGTTTGTTCTTTAATAGTTCCACAGAAAGGCAAATAAAATGGAGGGACAATTTCATTGGTGGCTGGACTCAAATGATCAGGCACCCTTTGTTTAGTGTTAAAAGGGCCAACTAAGAACAAGGCTGTACTCTTCAAAATCATGAAGACAAAGGAGAAGGTACAGGTAGAATTTGCTAAATCACAAAATAGTCAGTGAATCAAATGAACTAAGGCTGGGAACCAGAAAACCAAGCAGATAATTTATGTAAAGGGCTTTAAGCTCAGTACCCTTAGAATAGCTTTAAATTATGAACAGGTTTAAAAGGATTTAGAAAAATTCACAAATAAAAATTTCTAAAATAAACATATTCAAGGTGTCTACTTAATTTTTAAAGACCATATCATGAAAGGCAATCACACTCCTTTACTAAGTACCTCTTGGTGACGCCCAGGCTACTGGACCAGATAAAACTTGATTCTGATAAATAATTGGGATCTTCAGATGGGTGTGGTTGTTTGTATGTGTGTGAGTACAAATGTGTTCTCATAAGAATATTATCTATGTATTTGATCAATCAGATTATTTACATCATTGTGATTGCTGGTTTTGTCTGAATTTTCCTTCTAATTTGTCTTTGTCAGTTTATTTGTCACTGAGTATCACATACTGGTTCTCTACAAGCCTAGACGTTTATAAAAAGTATACTATCCCATAAAGCGAGTGAACTCTGGAACTGATGTGTCTGTATTTCAGGATTCCTTTCCCTCAGGTTCAGAAATATCTTATATGGTCGAGTTTCTGTGGGACCCCTTTCCCTTTCTTGCCAGGAGGGGCGGGCAGAGGATGCTTATTCTGTGCCTACAAGCTGTCTATACCTTTGGAAGTCATGGAGCTAGAGAAGCATAGAGTTTGCCCTGTGAAAAGCTCTGATGATATCACAGAGTCTCCTTCGTGTTCCCAGAATGTCCGGGAAAGCCTGAGGGTAGCCACAGATATTCAGCTTGTCTTGAACAAGTCTTCTCAAAAACTACCATGTTTGTGTTTCTGCTAATGATGTAATGTGTCTGAAACACCCACCTGTCCAAGGCATCATGGGAGTTATGTCGGTTGAGCACCACCCTGCCGTAATTTTCATCTCTGCAGAGAAAGAACAAAATTGAGTCATATAAAAAGTTACCACAGTATTTAGTAAGCACAAAATAAGGGAGAGAGGAACACAATTTTGGCAAGGTTAATTCATTGCGCTTCAGATGCAAAAGTACGACTACGTATTTATTTTAACCAGTAATCACTTGAAAGAGCACGGTGAAAAGAAACAAGTTTGTCAGTACCAGTGATCATTATTCTAATTTATCCCATGAGATTGCCACTTGATTCAATAATGGAATACAAGTGTTTGTTGTTTTGTTTTGTTTTGTTTTTTTATCAGAGTGTGGGAACACAAAACTATCTACTTTGTATACGTAGAAGAATCTTTCTCTGTAGGAAGGTAAAAGTTTTCTACAAAAATGTTCTAAATTTAATTAAGCCCATTATGTTTGGACATTTTCATTTTAAGGACTTGACAGTTTTCTTTGACAAAAAGTAGGAAAATCATTACCAATATTTGTGGTTAAAGAGGTTGATCATTCACAAGAGACTTAGCTCATTTTTCAAACATGAGAGTACATAGTTTGTTTTGTTTGGTCTTTAAAATAACCCTATGAATTAGTCAGGAAAGACACTGTCATATCCACGTCACAGATGGGGAAATTAAATCAGGAGTTTTGTGGCTTTCCTAAGGCCAAAAGTTCACAACTGACAGAGGTGAGTCTAGGACCCGGACCTTTTTATTCCAAATTTTTGCTTTTCCTATTGGTCAAATCTGTACAAGACCTTCATACATAAAATCCCAAAGCCATGTCCTTCTTACTTTGTACAGTAGACCTGAAATTATAGGCAATTTTAGGAACCGTCAAAACATGTAGTAGAAACTTTGGCCTTGAGCCAAGGCCGAGAGTAAGTGCTGAACTTCCTTCATGTCAACCCAACCAAACCTGAACCACCACATTTCTCCTGGTTCTGCTCCACTAACTCGCTCAATACTCTGAAACCAGTTATGATAAAGCTGTGAAAGAACTGTAGTAGACAATTAAAAGCAAAGAAGAACAGTGAAACCGAAACAACTTCAGCAAATCTACGCCCTCGAAAATCCCTAGAGAACTTTACCATCTCCCTATATCCCTTCCCTACATTTATGAGAGAGTCGCGGACACCAGACGTGTTTTTACCTGAAGAATTACCATAACATATAGCCCAGAGCTTGGTCACTGGGAGTAGGGAAGCATCAGAGCCCATTTCCCCTCTATTCAGCCAGCTGCCTTGCCATCCAAGCTGGTTTCCTCAGGTCTTCTCAAAAAGGCGTGCCTGGCATAAAACCGTCATTCCTGCAACTGTAATTTGCCTTAGACATCTCTATTTTCACCCATCTGTATAAATATTTGCAACCCAAAATTTATGATCTACATTTGACATCACTCTATCACTAAGAAAAAAAAAAAGAAAAAAGAAATGCCATGTTAGGATCTGACAGAAGCAATAAATGTTGCTTCAAAGAAGGAAATGGTTGTTGTCCAAGAGTGTTAACTCTAAAAGTTAGTGTGAGTCTCCAAATACCTCGATAGGCCCTTAAAATAATAAGGTTTACTGATAAGAATCAATAGACATTTTTATTTGACAGTTACAAATATATTTCAAATAATCATGCATACACAGTTTAGTAAGTTTAGAGTAAGTATCCTACAATGCAGGGTTTCTCAACTTCAGTGCTATTGATGCTATGGATTTGATACATATATTTTTTTTCTGTAAAGTGTCCTGTGCATTGTAGGATGTTTAACAGTGTCACTGGCCTCTACGTACTAGATTTCAGAACTACTTCCCCTTTTTGATCATTAAAAATGTCTCTCTTGACCTTGCCAAACATCGCCTGGGAATAAAGTTACCCCTGATTGAAAAACATCGATGTACAGGAAAGACAATGGGTTGTGTTAAAATCTCAACTCCATCACTTAGCAGCAGTGTGCTATTGCACAAGATGCTTAATTTCTCTGAGCCTCAGATTCCTCATCTGTGAAATGGGGATATAATACCTACTTTAAGTGATTGTTGTGAGATTTAGTAATGCTTGCTATGTAAAGTATCTAGTATCAAGCCTGAAACATAAGAAGGAATAAAAAAATGTGTGTATATGTATATACATAATTTATAATAAATATATATATCTGGGCTGGAAAAAAATGTCTATTGTAAATCTATGTCGGTGAGGAGGTGATATGCCTTTGGTCCTAGTGTTCAGATCGTAGTTGAAGCAAAGCTCAAAGCAGACAAAACTTTCTTGGTGCTAAATCTTTTCCCTTACAACGTAATACCATATTAACCACCACTTAGAGGGATGTGGCTAGTTGGGACTAAAATGAATGAAGAATTTATTGATTTCACTTGCACATAAAGAAGTTTTAGATAAATTATTACATTTGTAAATCTGGAATCATACTGTTTGTTTTCAACTGACATGATCAACATGCACCAGGAATCTCCCTACCACAAACATTTATTTAGTTATAACAAAGAAACCCTGCTTTCTCTCACTAATGACTCACATTTTCTTAGGTATGCAGAAATTAAAAATGGTAGTAATGTTCTTGATAATCTGATGCTACTGATTTATGTTTAATAAATTAGCCATGCAACGAAGTGAAAAGCATTCGCTTTTCAGATGGCCATTAGCTTCCCAAACAGAGAACGGAATCTCTCTCTACTCATCCTTCCACTCCTCACCCTCTTACCTTTCTTCTTCAGGACGGTTCTTTATCCAGCTGTTATCCTGTAAGAAAGTCCTTCTCTTGTTCGCCTCAAGAAAACCTAATTGTCTCTGAGTGGTACTCTTCATATCTATCAACGGAAAAGTGAAAAATTGGGAGATGTAATTGCATAGAGTTGAGTGTGGGTTTGTTAACCTAGAAATCTCAGGAGGCACAACTGATTGCCCAGCATCAACCTTCTAGGCTGGCAAATCCGGTACTGTTTCAAAGTAGGATGCACCAGCAAGAAAGAACAACTCCCACACCCCATCATTAAAGATAACACATTGAACTGCCAACTGAAACTGCCCGTGCAGCTCGTGAGGCCCCATCTGGCACCCGGGAGTGTAGACTCGTGGGCCTGGGATAAACCAAGCCAGGTGTAGTGGGTGGCCTTTACAAAAAGAAATATGCCTCAGAAGTACACACAGGACTGTTTTAAAAGCATGTAGTAAATAACAGTCAATAAGTTATGGTGCCTTCGACTATAAATAACAAATATTTGATCTCACAGGAACCAGAAACACAGAAGGTCACACTGATCTTATATAAATAATCTTTGAACTGCAATTACAGGAGTAAAAGTTGTTACACTTTTACTTTTAGCCTTAAGCCTAAGTTTAGAAGTGCTAATTAAATTAGACTGCTGCTTCTAAGCATTCCGTATCTATATAAAGTAATTAAGACCTGTGAGTGGTTTTCCCCAGATTTTTAAGTTTTCTAAGTGAGGGAAATATCATCTACATTACCATTTCCTGTGGAAGATGTTTTTCTTGAGGTAAAATTGGACATGCTGACTTCCAGGACAGATCTAAAAGAGAGATGGGGGTGGGGGAAACACAACAATGACTCTAAGAATATATAGGTGACCTTCCCACTGCTAATGAGACACATTTTTCAATGACATTGACAGTCCCAGGATGTGATATGATGAATACATGACATAAAGTGCCCGCTGAGAACCTGAGAGTTCATCTATTCCAATGTGTTCATTTTACAGGTAAAGAGCCAACACCCAGAGTTACAGAACAAGCAACTGGCCATTAATTAATCCATTTATTTAATCAATAAATATGCATTGAGTGCCTATGATATGCCTGGCACTGAGCCAGAAGTTGGGGACAAAAAGATGCGTAAGATAAGTGTCTGGTCAGGTCCATAAGGAGACAGAGACATGGAATCGACAGCACAATGTGCAGAACGCCCTTAGAGGGGCTCATCGGCTACTTCTCTGGAGAAGCCGAAGTCAACCCAGACACCTGATGAATGATGAGAAGGGAAGCAGCCAGAGGCCGAGGAAATCACAGATCTGGGAAACACTGATGATTAAAGCCCAAACTTCCTTAGCTGTGACCAACCACTACTTTTAAGAGGTTAAGGAGTTAAGGCAACCCACAGTTCCTTTGCCTGGAACTGACTGAATTTCCGGGGCTGCATTATGACTTTGTGAATCCTAGGCACTTTTGCTTTTGTGGGTCCTTTCCTTCACACGCACACACTCACACACACACACACAAAATTAAATATATTTATGTCTGTGTTCGTATAAAGATGATTAATAATTCAGTCTGGCTTCATTATTACATATTTATTATTATTATATTCACTTTTTTTTCATGCTGGTAAAGGGAATTAAAATTAGAACCTTTTCGTGGGCCTTTCAAGATGTCGTGGGCCCTAGGCACAGCCTTTTCTGCCTAACGGTTAAGTAGGTTCTGGGTTTTCCCGAATGTGGGACTTTTGGTTTTAAAACTGGAAGATTCTTGGGCAAGCAGTCGTGTCTGGTCAGCCTAGGTGAAGTATTATGTCTCTTGCAGAGTTTATCCAACCAGACAATGTGTGGAATTTTTGAGGGGCATCAGATCTCACATCGGAAGCAGGTTCTAGGCCCAGCTTTATCACATCTAAGTTTTATAATGGAACCACTTGATACCCCGTAAGATGGGGTTAATGAAACCCGCCATCTCCCCCATGAAGTTATCGTGAGGAGCCAAAGTATAATGTACAGAAAAATCACTTTGTTAAACTATAAAAGCCATCTTGACTTAAAGTAGTATTATTATCAAACAACAGTTTATAGGTATTACTTGGAATTTCTAAAAAGCTCCCATCTCTGGCCCTCTGCTGCAAAAGTGTTTCCTACAATAATCTATCACAGGACCTGAAGTGGTAAAGACACATTCCTTTGGATCAAGGCATTGTTTTACCTGGAGTCTTTTAGAATGTAAATTTCCCTCGAGTTAATGAGAAAAAGAAGCTGTCAGTGCCCAGAACAGGTTCCCTTCACCAGACTGGTGCTTTGGGGCTATGGGCTCAGGCTTCACCGCCTCTGGGGAACTGCCTTTAGCCACTACAACCTGTAGACAGTGACTGACTGTCTCAGGATAAAATGTCAGCCTCTTGCCTCAAGGTTGAGCCAGTTCTGCAGGTAATTTGTGCTTCAGAGCTCAACATGGGGTCAGGCTGAAACTAGACCAGCAGAGAGCACATCCTGCTCAGCTCCTTTCCCTGCCTCCCTTTCCTACTTCCCTTTCTCTTTTCTCCTGAGACCAAGGCTCCCAATCTAAGACTAACAACTAGTGTAATCAATCATGATTTTATCTTCACAGAGACCAGCAGCTAGATATGAGAATCCGAAGGTCTTCATGAAGTTAGGAAGATCTGCATTTGAAAGATGCTATTTACTGACTGGGTATGTTATAGTTCAGCTCCGTCATCTATAAAATGAGACGAATTAGAGCTGTTTTGAGGATCAAATTGTAAAGTGTCTAATTATTGCCCAACACATAGTAGGTGCTCAGTAATTCTTAACTTCATGTTTCTATCACCTTGGAAAGCAAAGACCAAAGACACAGGGGAGATGTGGCTGGGCGTGGGGAGGCAATGGAGCAGCCTTAAATTTAGGCTACTGGACAGGCAGGGGATCTGTGGCTGGCTGTGTTTAGAGGTTGCTAAAACTTTGGCAGAAAGGGAAGTAAAAAAGCATCTAAAGGCAAACTTCAATCTCAAATACTTGTTCATTTTGCCTCAGTCTGGCCCTGCTTCTCTGAGTTTTTGACTAATCTATTTCCTGTTTCTAAAATGAGCTCTGATAAATTCTTTTCCTCTGAGCTGGTGAAGACCTGGAGAGTTCATAGCTGATTGAACCGGGACTCTGAACGCTGAATGCATTTGCAGGGATTGCAAATTCAATTGTGAGATATGGGGCAGGGTAAACAGAGAAAAGGCATTTTATAATTATATGCTTATTATCTGTCTCTCCCAAAAGAATGAGTTTCCTGTGGGCAAGGCCTCAGTCTTTCTTTTCTGTATTTCCAGGGTGTGGGGGACAGTAGGTGCTCCCTAGGGGCTTGTTATGGGCTGAATTGTTTGTCTCCACCCTCCCCAGTTTCATATGTTGAAGCTTTGACCCCCAATACCTCAGGATGTGACTATATTTGGAGATAGGATCTCTTAAGAAGTGATTAAGTTAAATGAGGCCATTAGGGTGGACCCTAATCCAATATGACTGGTGTCCTCATAAGAGGAGGAAATTTGGACACACAAAGAGACACCAGCAATATGTGTGCCCAGAGAAAGGGCCATACGAGGCCATAGAGGGAAGGTGGCCATCTGCAAGCTAAAGAGAAAGGCCTCAGAAGAAACCAAACCTGATAATACTTGACCTTGGACTTCTAGCCCCCCAAAACTGTGAGATTACAAATTTCTGTTAAGTCACCCAATCTATGGTATTCTGTTATGGCAGCTGTAGGAAACTAACAGAGTATTTATGGGAAAAGTGATTTAAACATTTCTAAAATAGCTAAGTCATTCCAAGAGCTTTTGTGCCATACTATCCCTGACCTGTGCCCTTGCATCTTCAAGTGTCTTACTGAACAGGTCAATTGCCAGTATAAATATCTATTAGCTGAGCACCTGTTCTAAACAGGTTATCTCACAGGCATTGTCTCTCATCCTCAAATAATCTCAATGAGGTAGCTATTATATAACATTTACCTCCCAGACAAGACAACTGAAGCTCAGGGAAAGTGTGTAACATGGTGAAGGTGATAAGAAGTAGAATCTGGCTTTTAAACCAAAGTCAACTCCTTCCTCAGCAACAAGAAATAATTCTCATCAAGAGTCATTGTAAGACTAGACAGGCGCCCTGGCATTAGAATGGGAGAGGGCAGGCAGATGGCGGGGCCAGCCTGACGCTCGACATTTCACTGTTTGGAGGCCCCATGGTCTCTGCCCTCAGTGCCTGGCAGCAGAAGAACCAGGGCAGCCTTTCCGGGAATCATTGCAGCTGACAAACCCTCACAAAGCAGCCTTCTCTGTGTACTCCCTGGCGTTCCCTTGGCATATGTCCACACAAAACTTGTACACAAATGGTCATAGCAGCATTACTCAAGAAAGCCAAAAAAATGAAAACAACTCAAATGCCTATCAATGAATGATGGATTTATAACATGAGATAGATCCATATAATGGAATATTACTCAGCAATAAAGAAGAATGAAGTACAGATACATATTACAATACGAATGAAGCTTGAAACATTATAAATGAAAGAAGCCAGACAAAAAAGATGACATATGTATGATTCCATATGGATATTGTTTTCTAGATTTTCCTTGGTGACCTACCCATATTCCACCTCAATTCTCTTCCCTTTAGGCTCTGCTGGGTAAGGAGGAGAGTTCAAACAACAGTCATATTTTAGGTGATTTTACAGTAATTTATGATTTATCTCACAGTTTCCACATCATTTTAAGAGTAATACAATCCTTACTTTACAGATACAGAAGCAGAGAATTGGCTTGAGTAGCTGATTAGTGGCAAAACTAGGACTCAACCGAAGCTTTCTAGCTCAAGTCTCATCCTTTTTTTTCTCTATGCCAGAGACTCCGGATTGTAAGCACTTTTTGCATAGAGCTGTACGGAGAAAAGCAGGTATCTCCTCTTTACCTTATATTTAGGGCTGGCTGGCTCTAATCAGACCCAACATCCTGCTAGAGGGTCTGATATTTTCACCCCTTGGATAGGTAGGCATTCTCCAGAAAGCCTAGTTAAATGGAATCAAATGATATAAGACATCCAAACATGCTCATGGCTCTTAACCTCTTTTATCTCTCTGCCAATTACTATTCTTGGGTATCCTGTAAACACCTCACTAGCTCCTCTCCCAGAGTCTCTGATATTTTCTGGGAATAGCCTCCAATGAACCCACTGCCTTCTCTGGGACATCCCAGTTTTATCTTGCTTCCTCTTCCATATAAGTCCCTTGGCCTTTTATACTTCATCTTTCCCATCCTCTGAAACTAGGATGCCATGCACTAGGATGCCATGTACAAGGTAGGAGCAGTCATCTTGGGACCATGCACTAACCACCAGGACTAAAGTCACACACTAAGAATGACAGAGCAGAATGTTAGGAGAAGCCTGGTTCCTTGACAACGTCATAGAGCTGCCACCCTAGCCTGAATTACCTATCCCTGGACTGCTTCCTGCAGGAGAAAAATAAACCTCCTAGTTCATTCAGGAGATTGTTTTTCCATATTTTAGTAATTCGAGCCTAATGTTCTTTCTGCTTAGCATGAGGCCATTGTGGAGCAAATAGAAGGCCTAAAAGTCCAGGGTCCTCTACAAAATAGATGAGAGTAATGACTCTTTTATTAAAAACAAACAAACAAACAAAAAACACTAGTTCCTGCAGTATGTTTATTTGTTCAATGTTCCTAGCAAGAAGGATTACTTGTTGAGTCTCTACTGTGTGCTTCAGATTATGCCACATGCTTTATGCATATTATCTTATTTAATTCTTCCAGTTGAGTGTTATTATCTCTAATTATAAGAACCCAAAACTCAGAGAGGTTAAATAACTTGCCTATGGTCACGTAATAAGTGGCAGAACCAGGAACTGGAAATATGACTACAGCACTGTGGGCTCTTTTCAGTACATGATACTATATGTCACTCAGAGGACCATGTGATTTGGCCAACATCAAACACTCAAGGAAGTGCTGTGGAGTTTCAAAAGATAGAAGATAATGGGAGAGTAGCTGGGAGGGGCAGCAATAATGAATGACTTTTCCAACACCCGTGGACAGCTCAGCCTTGAGCCTCACTGCTCCTGTGGTCACACTGAAATCGTGAGTAGCCTGGCACTGTTCTGACTGGGCTCACCCCGTGGTCTATCTCCCTACTAGATAGATTGATAATATTTGATACTCTTTCCCAGCCCCATGCTATCCATTGATGCAAGGTAAATGAAAAGGAGAACTATAATGTATTCTATTTTCAAGTAATAACGGTTTAATAAGTATCCAGGAGTTTCTTTAATAAAAATAACCAGTATTGTGGAAAATAAATGTTTCTCATCAAATCAATGTGTGTCTCTCCTACATCTCCTGCACAACCTCCCTCAACCCCACCTGCTCCATTTTTGTTTCCTTAAAACCCATTGGCCATGTCACCCCAACCATCTCCTCATTGACATGGGTGGCCCCAGAACCACCGGGTAGCCCCAGAACCAGTTCTAGGAACTCCAACTTAAAACCATCAAAGTGCAAGCTCCTATTTCATCAACCTCTAAT
The DNA here is from genome assembly GCF_902729225.1 of Pteropus medius. Taxonomy (NCBI): domain Eukaryota; kingdom Metazoa; phylum Chordata; class Mammalia; order Chiroptera; family Pteropodidae; genus Pteropus; species Pteropus medius. Next base: position 16,669,325 of record NW_024349800.1, on the reverse strand, counting down.
TCCACAGAGATTTTACTGCAATGGAATTCTTTTCATCTTGCCCAGAATATAAAGTAATATTTTATATGTGGATATTCTTGTTATTAAAGAAAAAAAAATCAACAGCATATGTCTTTGTGAATAAATGCCCTTGTTAAAAATAGCCTTTTATAGAGTGCATTAGGGATTACCAATCTCTCAAATTCGTATTATCAAAAAATACATGCAGCAAAATCTTATTTTCACATAGTTCTTTAAAGGAATTACTTATTTTAGGGACTGAGTTTACCCTGAGTTTCAAATCTACTCAACATCCAAATAATGACACCTTAGTAGCCTCAATTCTAAGTGCCATCATTCAATTTCATTCCAATCAAGTTTTTAACTTCGCATGAGAAAGATGAAACTAATCTCGGCTTCTCAAAAAGCTATTACCCATACATAAGACTAACAGTGGCATACACCAGCAATTGTATTTTAAATGTAGATATTATGGGGAAAGATGTGTGAAACCTGCATCTATTATGCTGGGAACCACAAAAACCTTTCCCTTTAAAGCACTGAATACGCAAGTTGAAAACTCTGGTGTGAAATCATGATGTCAAAGCCTTTGATAAGGATTGAGGAAAAAAGAAACTTTTCAACTTCCAGCCTACTACCTACAGCTTCTACCGAAAGAAATCTGTCTTTAGGTTTTAGATGAAATGATTCATCTGAGGTTCTGACTCACAAAACTAATCAACTTTCTTAGTTCTCTTGGGATGCATTTAAAACTGTCAAACACCCCCAATTTCTTACATTTTTTCTTCTATTCAGCTTTCTTTATCTCTTTTTGATCATTCTCAATGTCCTTCAGTATTTTCTATTTTTAATAATAGCTCTCCCCTGGAAGCATTTGGTCCATTAGGTAATCTGCTACTCCCTTAGCCCAATCCCAGCCCCATCTCCTCTTGTCCCAGCTCCAAAAATTCCATGGGCCACCCCACAACTAAGTTACAATCTTCTTCTTCATCTTTTGGGTCCTCTTGACATAATGACTTTGTAGCTCTCACTCTTCCCTTTCCACCCAAGGGCAAAACGTCTCGATTTACTTTATATCTTCACCACTCCCTGCTAACTTTCTTTTAAGAAAGATTATATAAGCAAAGACACTAGCATGGGGTGGTGTAAAAAGGGAAGAGAGTAGGAAAAGAAAGACAGAAAAGGAAAAAAATGTGGAATGGAAAATAAATGAACAAAATAGAGGATGAGAGAAGAGAAAAAAATAAGAAAAATTCAATTCCGATGGCTGGTATTTTGGATCACGTGATAGTTATAGCTATATTGAGCTAAATTTTATATGTATTATCTCATTTAAGACTCACACAATGTTTAAAGTTGACACTCTCATTATTCTCATTGTATACCTAAGTGAAACTTTATGACAAATGATTTCAATGAAGTCAGAGTCTTTTTGAAAAAGGCTAGGGCAGGAGTTGGAAACGTGGTCAGTGGTGAAATTAGTTCTTTCCAGAAAAAGGTTTTAGGATCAGTAGTTTGCCTGAGGTTACATAGCTAGTGTACAGTTGGGATTCCCATCCAAATCAGCCTGTCACCAAAGTTCCTATTCCAGAAGCCCAGGAAACAAAAAAGGGCCTAAAGTTAGAAAGTTACCAGGCTAAAAGGAAGGGTGAGAAGAATGGCAACCTCTTCACTGTAGAGATCCGTGATGGACCTCAACCAGGGGTGAGAATTTGAGCAGACTTTCCTTGGTCATTTTACCAAAGTATCAAGAGATTAGCACAGAGCTATAATTGGATATTTTAACTGCTCCAAAATTTTCCAATCAATTGATCAGGCTTCTAATATACTTATAAAAATTAATACCTTTATGGAAAAGATCGAATGTGATTAGTCACCTAGGGGAGATCTTTATACTGATGAAAAGTATTAAAAAGCTAACATAGTATAAAGAAAGAAATAGAGTAAAAATATACAGATAATGGCATATGTGCACACCCTGGTAGTATTCACATTTGTGTGTGAAAGAGTTTTTCAATAATAGTGCCTTACTCACTAGTATTTGATTCTTAGAAATCACTGTTAATAGGGAAAACTCTCTAGAAATTTGAAAGGGACAAATTCTATTAAACCGTTTCCAGTTGCAGAATAAATAGGGCCTGATAATTATTAACCAGCAAACAGACACATTATGTTCTGGAAGATAATAAAATAAACAACTAATTATCACTTAAAAGAACATGAAATATGTAAGGAGAAAACTAACAGGGCTTCGTGAAGTGTAAATGTCAACAAGTTCATTTAAATTAACAGACCGTGTTTAGTCCGAATATGCACTGTGGAAGGAAATCCGAAAATTATCAGGCTGGCGAAGACTCATTTATCCTGCTGCAGTGGTTGTAAGTTGGCTATTTCTTTAGTCACTGTCTGAGTTTAGCATTGGGAAACTTGCTTACTGATGGTAAAACTGCAGAATACAGCACAAATTAACAATTTTAGCTAGCCAGAGGTCTAAACGCTACAAATATTCTGAGTCTGATAACCACCAAACATAACATTTTCTTACTGTTGGTTCTCGTTTTTGACCTAAGACCCTCACTCACTCTTGTTTCTACCAGCTCTCTTTTCTGCAGAATGGTAATGAGTTTTAGCATGAAGCATTCTACTCTCTGGGACACACATATTTCATTTTACAAAAGACACTGGTATAACATTCATTAATGAAACTGCTACCTAATAAAAATAATCTATCACTTGAGCTCCCTCATAGACTATATCCAGTTCTAGCTGAAAATATTTGTTAAATGAGTGAAAACCCAAATTTTGACCACGAACTATAAGCCAAAACCCTATTACCGTAAATACTTTACCATATTTCATATTCACAACTCTGTCATGTGCTCATTCTTTATCCCAATTTTATATATAATCTTTCTTATTATATTAGTAATATACATGCTCATATAGAGAATGTGGAAAATACATGAAGGCACTAAGGAAAAAATCAGATATCTTTCATGAATCATTGTTATTTTCATTCAGGGTTTTTCTTTGCCTTTTAGATCCTATTTTCTCTGCCTATTGACACACATTTTCCAATGCCACTTAAAGGTAATTATTTCTTCTGTGACTATAGAATATTTCATCTTATGGGTCTCTCTATCAGTATAACATGATTCTCCTGGGTTTTGCAACGAAACAATACACAAATTGTTGAACACATCTCTGATTATTTTCTTTGAATGGATTCTTAAAAGTGAAATTACTTGCCAGGGGGTGTAACTTCTAAAATGTTCTTGATCTCTATTGTCAAATTTCTTTTCATAAACTTTATACCAGTTTATAATCCTCAGCAGCATATAAGTGTCCATATATTTCAGAGCATTTAGAATTATCATTTATTAATCTCTTTAATAACTTAATAGATAAAAGCATTATCATTTTGCTTCAATTGTATATTTTCTAATTTTAATGGTTACTTTTTTTTTTGTAAATTATCCACTGATGATTATTGTGGATTTCTGATTGCTTTATTTATCAGAAATATTTATCTATATTTTCTCAGTTTTTCATTTAGCTTCTAATTGTAATTTTTTTTTTTTTTTGATTAGCAGCTTTCAACTTTGTATTCTTTCCCCTTATGAACTCTTCCACTCATTAAAAATTCCTGTAGCCCATTCATGGAACTTCTGACCTCAAAATCCAAGCCATCACCAAGTCCTACAACTCTACTTCTACTTACCTCTTGATTGCATTTCTTTTTATTTCCAAGATACCAATTCAAGTTACCATAATCTTACTATTTTAACAGCTTCCCAGTTATACTTCCAATCTCTATATTTATTTTCTCCTAATCCATTCTCACTGGTGCTAAAGTAATCACCACCTTGCTTAAAACTCTTCAGTGAAGCTCTATTTCCGTCAGGATAAAATCCAAATTGTTAAAACAGCTTGCGAGTCCATACTCTCTAGCACATTTCTTCCCACTCCCATTCCTCACACAAACTCTAGCTCCATTCAGCTATAGTGAATCATTCTAGCTTCTTGAGGCTCCATCCTTTTTATCATCTTTAGGCTAATGCGCTCACTCTATGCCCTGTGCCTAAAACATTCTTATTTCTGAGCTCCCTTCATTCCTTAATTTCTTTTCAAGAAAGACTTGTATTTGAGATCATACATTATATATTCTCCTAGAAGCATTCAGTGGCTTCCCAACATGCCACACACTCACCACCCCAGAGTGAATTAAAGGCCCTACTAAGTGTTCAAATAGCAGAGTACCTCTCCATAGAAACATCACCATTCAGACTGCCTATAATATTCTTCCCCCACCGCCAAGAAGCATGCATCGTCTTGGCCTTTACACACACACACACACACACACACACACACAAATAGGGAAACCAAGATCTTTTCCCACAGTTCTCCCTAAAATTATTACATTTGGCACATAATCAGTTCTAGAGTAGTATTTGTTGGACAAAGGAGATTATTTAAATATTTATATATTTTCTTTCAATTCTTAAAAAATATTTTATTGTTACATGGAAACTCTAATCCATATGAGTTTATTTTGGCAATGGCAGAAGCAATCCCTTTCCCATTGATATACGATCCTTCATTTGTTAACATATTAAATTCTAATATATTCTAGAATGTGCTTCATGGCTATCTGTTCTTTTCTAGAAATCTGTCTTTAGTTTCTTGCAATAGAAACAAACTATTTTAACTACTTTTTTAATAATACATTTTAATATCTAGTGTAAGTACCCTTCATTTAATTTCCTTTGTAGAAAGTCTATTAGCTATTTTCTCTCATTCATTTCTTTCAGATAAAGTTTTAAATTATTTTCTCTGGTTCCAAAAGAAATATTCTATTAGAACTTTTGAATGGAATTGCATGAATCCTGTATAATAGTTTGGGAGAGCTGACATTTATGAAATTCAATCTGTTCATCCAGGAACAGTACTCAGAGATGCTTTTACTCATCAAAGACTTTATGTCTTACAATAAAGTTTTAAAATTTTATTCATCTGAGTCTCACATTTTTCTTGCAGAGATTTTTTTCTTCATGTTTTACATTTCTTTGTACTATTCTGAAAAAATAATATGTCATAATATGTCATATGGTATGTACATTATATAATATATGTATATATATTATGTATATACATATATTTATGTTATTTAGGACTCAGTAAGAATCCTAAATTTTCTTTTTATCTGCTGGTGCTGCAAGATAGGCACAGTTAAACCAGCTACCGTTGGCCAAAGTGGGGTCATGGTTAAATCCACATCTAAATGAATTCCAGTCTCCTGCACTTCTTTCTATATGCATTCCTTTCAATCCTTTACCTAATGACAAATGAGAGAAAACTAGGAAGGAGAGGGGAAGAGGGCAGGACTTTAGGGGAGCAGTTTTCTCCAAAACCTTTTCATTAAAATTAGCTCTCAGTGACGATGTACCATGTTTATTTTGTGGCTTCTGTGCATTTTCTGGAATACTGTCACAGTGTCTCAGGATGTGTGTATCTCAGTTTAAAGAATGTGGTCTATAGTTCACTACTTTCTCTCAGAAGATTCTATGTAAAGAAAACTTAATCATATTTTAGTCCAGGGAAATTAGGTCTTGAAACACAAAATAAATTATTTAGATGCTTAGAGCTCTCAAGTATACAATTACAATGAGTATTCAGGACTATTAGTTCTCATGTCTAGAATTAAGTCAGTTGTCTTTAATAGGTCACTTTAAAAGTCACTCTTCCAATTAATGATCGCAATAAAAGGATAATTTATATCTCTAAAAAGTTTAGCAACTAACATAAAATGCAAACCTAATAACTATAGTTGTCATTTGACAAAGCATCCATTTGAGAAAAGGCATTTTCTAAATTCTAAAATCACATGGATTTTAAAACAGTAAACTAGAAACACAAATATATTTGATAAAGGCTTTTAGGTAAAAAGTTAACTTTGAGCAATTGCAGACAGATACACAGCAATTAATAGCTAAAACCCTTATTTCAAAGTTCTTAGCAAGAAAAAAGAGATCAACAAATGGCCTAGTTGCAAGATAATGTCAGAAGATAAGCTGTGTGAAATAAACAAAGATTTCTCTTGGATTACTGGCCAAGGACTTATCACTTCTTTTTTAAAGAATGCTTCAAATTAATGCCTAAATCATAAGGGATATTATCAGTTAAATCATGTTTGCTTAAGTTAAGTGCTTAGTGAATTATACTATTATATGGAGTTCATTCCACAGTAAGAGTTCAGTCATTTAAAACATATCTTCTTTGTTTTATTTACAAAGTCTCCAGAAAAGTAAATCTCTTAAGTATTTCAGTCAAAATTCCAGTGGTTAATCAAAAATCTGCCAACAAACAAGTCCAAGACCAGATAGCTTTATGGTGAATTCTACCAAACATTCAAGAGGAAATTAATACCCATTCTTCTCAAATTCTTTCAAAAATAGAAGAGGAGAGAACTCTTCCAAATTCACTTTATGAGGCCAGCATTACTCTGATACCAAAACCAGACAAGGATGCCAGAGAAAAAGAAAATTACAGGCCAATAACCCTGTCTGTGAAGCACACAGATGCAAAAATTCTCAACAAAATATTAGCAAACCATTTCAATAATACACTAAATGGGTCATACACCATGATCAAGTGGGATTTATTCTGGGGATGCAGGCATGGTTCAACATTTGCAAATCAGCCAATGTGATATGCCACATTAGCAATATGAAGAACAAAAATCATATGATTCTCTCAATAGGTGCAGGAAAAGCATTTGACAAAACTCAATACCCATACATAGTAAAAACACTCAACAAGGTGGGTACAGAGGTAGCATATCTTAACATAATAAAGAATATATTTGACAAGCCAGCAGCTAATATTGTACTGAAAGGTGAAAAGCTGAAATCCTCTCCTCTAATATCAGGAACAAGACAAGAATGTCCATTCTCACCACTATTATTCAATGTACTATTGGAAGTCTTAGCCACAGCAATTAAGTGAAAAAAAGAAATAAAAGGCAACCAAATTGGAAAGGAAGAAGTAAAACTCTCACAATTTGTAGATGACATGTTATAAATAGAAAACTCTGAAAATTCAGTTAAAAAATGGCAGACTTGGTAAACAAATTCAATAAATTTGTAGGACACAAAATCAATACCCCCAAATTAGTTGTGTTTCTATACACTAATAACGAACTGTCAGAGAAATAAAGAAAACAATCCCATTTACAACTGCATCGAAAAGGAAAAAATATTCTAAAATTTGTGTGGTACCACACACACACACACACAAACACACGCACACACACACATGCGCACACACAACCCAAATAGCCAAAATAATCTTGAAAAAGAACAAAGCTGGAGGCATCACACGCCCTGATTTCAAACTATATTACAAAGCTATAGCAATAAAACACTATAGTACTGGCATAAACAAAGATACACAGATCAGTAGAACATAATAGAGAGCCCAGACATAAACCCATGTATATATGGTCAATTAATTTATGGCAAAATGCAAGATATACAATGGGGAAATGTAATCTATTCAATAAATAGTATTGAGAAAACTGAACAGCTACATTCAAAACAACTAAACTGGACTGCTCTCTTATATAATACATAAAAATTAACTCAAAATTTATCAAAGAATTTATCACAAGACCTGAAACCATAAAACTCCTAAGGGAAGACATAGGTGGTAATCTTCTTCACTTAGGTTTTGGTGATGATTCTTTCAATCTGATACCAAAAGCAAAAACAACAAAAGCATATTCTATGTGAAAGAAATTTGAAAAATCATTGAGGAAATTCAGTAAGACAAAAAGCAGGTGATCTAGCTTTTCATTATGATTCTGTTACTTTGATCCTTGACAGTTGCTTAACATGTGTATGCTTTTTGGTTCTCATCTAGAAGAGTCATGAGTTAGACTAGAGGGGCCTCTGCCCATTCCAATTAAAAATTATGTCAACTGAATCTAAGACTTACATGAACTAAAATTTTAACAAAATTCCTGCTCTGTTTATCTATATTCTCTATCCTGACATTTAAAATCAACCAAAGATTTTACTAAAATTTTACTGATGTCTTATCTCAAATTTTAATGATGTCATATCAGCAAATATCAGAACGACTATATCTGCATTATAAACTATGAAAGTGAAAGTTAGTTTTAAATTTGGTCACATTTCATAAAAAGTAAAATTATAATCCATAAATGTTCAACTTTTGCTTTATGATTACTATAAATGTTAGAAAGCCAAGTTATAAAATTATTCAATAAACCTTCAGGAATTGGGCTCTAAACCCCTCTGAGATGGCATATGACCATCTCAGACAATAGGAAGCAATGAAAACTCTGGCACTGAAGGGAGAGCCTGGACACTGCGGGAAACACCCCTCTAAAAGACATAGAGCTGCTAGTTGCAAACTGAGAGCAACCCTTGCATTTGATTCCCGCAGTTCTGTATCACTCATGGAAATGGTGGAGAAAGAACAGGAGTCAGACAATTTAGCTTAGCTATTAATTGTAGAGGAAAGCCTGGCTAAAATAATTTTGCTATTTTTATCGAAGGGCTTGCAAAACTGGGTTTTCAGGATTAGAATATAAATAGAAATTAAAAATTGCCCCCACACATATTAATCAATTCTTAAGTTAAAACTCAGGTTACAAGACAGAAAAGCTGGCCCTGTGCACAGGAATCCCTGTGAGAAACCAAACACCCCCATTTAACCCACCCCACTTCATTCCTTGGTATATTCATGTAAGAAATGTGATTTTCTTAGGGAAGATAGAGTGGAGGGGAAATGGGTTTGGCATCTCTCTCATAGCTCAATGACTTGCAATGTTTTTAGCATTCAAGAAAAACAAATATGACTTCTCTATAAAACATAACAGGGTTCATCATTTCACTAAAAGCATCACCTGTGAAAACAGGGAGATTCTGTTTAAAAAATGTTTTTATAGCCACTTGAAAAAATAGACCAGCTTATGCTGGTCCCTTAACAGAGAGAATTTACTGTCTTTAAGTATATGACAGGATTCACCAGCTCCCACACAAAGTCAAAAAGGTTCTCATTTCTGTGATGCCTGCAGATATGTAAAATTGCAGGGAAGTTAAAGGCAATGCAGCCTAAAATCATGACAGGAAACAACAGAGCTGACTACAAGCAGAACAGCCCATTGGAAACCATCAAAATTTAACTGGGAAAAAAAGACATAGTTAATACAATAAGCTATAATTTTAATCATTGGCACACACACACACACACACACACACACACACACAAACCTGAGAAAGTTGTACAAGAAAGTAGACATATTTATGTTTGCAAATATAATTCACTTACCTCTTTCGAGCAAAAAAACAGGATTTTTTGTCAAAACAGTCTGCAGTGATTCTCCAGGTAGATCCAGCTGAAACTTTTGTGTACCTGGAATTTACTGAGTGTAGTTTCCACCTCTGACTGTTTTAATGAACAGTTCAGAGGTTTCTCCCTCAGTGGCTGAGTCACCCAGGGAGGAGGTAGGTGGTATGAAAGAGGGTGTCACCTTGTATAAATACCAGTTCAATTAAAACAGGCTCGCTCCTGGACTTACTGTCTTTGTTTGATGAATTCTTCATATAATTTATGGGCTTGTTCGCCAAAAAAAAAAAAAAAAGCGTTCCTATATTCAGTCTTTTATTTGATAACAACACATGATTACATCACTCACAAGTTGGCATAGCATCCAACCTATTTTAGATTCTCTTTTAAAAAACAAAACAAAAAACTCGAGGTTGGAGGACTCTCTATCTGCCTGGAAGGCTGGGTGCAGATACACACACAGGAAGTACACTGCTCATAGGAACCAAGCTCCTTTAGGAGAGAAAAGTCCTTTAGAACCCTGAGATCAGAAAATATGAAAAGCACCTGTTACCTGAATCCTACACATGGAATACTTTGTAAAATTATCAGAGAAAAAAATACATTCTGAAATATAAGAATTCTGATCCTTTTATTATTTCACCACATACAAAAATGTGGAAAGGATGTTTGAAACTTTTTTCACATCTGCGGGCAGCAGCTGATTCCATTGTCAACACCTGCTTCTGGTGAGGAAGGACAATGCAGAAGGGCCAGGGTAGGTGGGGGCTTCTATTACGGATTCTGAAATGTACCTTCTGTGATAGCCAGGGAGGCTCTAAAGAAGACTAGCAAGTCTGAAACATCGCTAAGAGGAGGGTCATTAGAATTTCCTGGGTCGTCTTTATTCAACTGTCCCACTAACAATTAACCAAATCTGCCCAGTTTCAACACGGCTCCTGAAAATTACAGTCTAGCTGAGCTGTAGTCACAGAAGTGACTGTAACAAGAAGTAGGAACATTCAGATTGTGAGGCACGAGCAATTGCAATAACAGCCACCATGACCGAGGAGGTCAGTTCCTCAGTGTGCCCTTATCCTGGGCTGAGGAATTTGAAAATCTAAAATGGAAAATGTTTTTTAAAATAACATATGTATATACATATATGTGTATGTCTATTCAGCCATTTTATGGAATTTTATATATGCAAAATATTTTAGAAATATGTTTAAAATTTCTTTGATGCCCATAAATGTTGGATTGAGGTTGGATTTTAATACTACCGATGAGAAAGTTGAAAAACCAAGGTGTGACATGGCTGAACTAAAAAAAAAAAAAAAAAATAGAAGCTACTTTCAGCATTCATTTAGCCAAATGAAGGGCTAAAACAGTTTCAGAGCCAGCTTGTAGAGACAAGTAGTAACTTACATTTTTACTTATAATGTAGTAAAATGCACTGCCCTTTGGGTATTTAAGGCTCTTGAGCTTTTAAGCAATTATTTCTGCATGTAATTGAGGGTTTCTCTTATTTTATGTACCAAGAACCCATATCACTAAAACACGCCAGTTTCATTTAGAACCAAATCTTTGATTCAAAATAGGCTAATTCTAGACATTTGGGCAAAATTCAGACCACTTTATTGCTCAAAATACATTCAGAAAAAGGACTACTGAAAATTAAGAATCTCAAAGTTGGAAGAGGTCAGTCAAGAATGTGCAGGGTGTGGGGGCAGACAAATAGGCTTGGCTTTGGTTTCACTCAGGCCTTGACCTCGGAAGCTTTGAGCATGCTTAGAATAGCTTCATTCCACCACACCTATTTCACCTTGAGCATCAAAGTTCTCGCGCTCTCTTTAAAGCATAAGCTCCCAGGCTGAGATGGCAAATGCTTATCTCGAGTGTCCATGCCCACTGCTTGGTACTGGCTCCCTGGAGGGATATCATGAAGAGGGACCTCACCTGACCATGCTGGCACCCTGATCTCAGGATTCCAGCCTCCAGAACTGCGAGAATTAAATTTCTGTTGTATTTTAAGCTGCCCAGTCTTTGGCATTTTGTTGTACCACCTTGAACAGACTGAGATACCTCCTTTCCCCAGAAAGATTCCAAAATGGATGATGAAAATGCAGAAAAAGCAAATAGGACAAGGCAGCATCTCAGAGCTCTCTAATCTATTATGCCAGGACTTTGAGGGGTTGAAAGACAGAAGGCTCCTAATTTTCCTCCCAGATGGAAAAAATAAATGTTATGTGCATGTCAAAACAAGAAAGAGATCATTAGGATGATAATTACTAATTTCTCTTTGGCTGGGAGTAGACAGATGCCGGAATTAATGAATTACTGCCATGCGGCTGGAGCAGGTGCATTGCTTAACACTTCAATGGTGCCACCATAGTGCAGGTGGAGAGCACAGCAGAGAGCCCACAGGAGTCTGGATTCCATTTTCTGTACACACCCACTATTCACCATGGGCAAAGCTCTTATCCCGTATGTCCATGTCTTCTTTGTTGCAGTAAGACTGGTGAGACCAATCTCTTTACCAACCGGATAGGTCATAATGATAATACCAGGTTTTTTAAACCAGGATCCAAACCTGTGCTCCATAGATAACATCAGGAGGATCCAGGAGGACCTAGCCCAGAGTTCCTGATGGTTTTGGAATTTTCTTCATGCTCCAAACGAGCAACTACCCTTGCCCAAAGAAACCAGCAGAGATTAGGCATGGCTGATGATGATCATAATGATGATGATAAAAATAATAATTATAATATTGATGATAAAAATGTAATTATAATAATTATAATAACAATAATAATAATAATAATAATAATAAATAACATACAACAATAGTTTAAGTATGTGCCAATCACTGCTAAGTGCTCGCACAAATTATTTCATTTGATCCTCACAGACATCCTACACTGCAGGAACTGCTGTTATATCCACGATGGAAATAAGAAACCCAAAGCCTAAGATGACACAGAGCAGAATTGGAGTATGCAGAGTTCCAATCCAGGCAGGCAGGCTGACTACAGAGCCCACATTCTTGGGCGTGGAGTTCACTGCCTCTCCAAAGTGTCAGAAAGGAGCATAGGCACTTGAGCCAGGACACTGTGGCTGAGCAACAGTGAGCCTGAGCCCTAATAGGTGACAGAAAATCTCAATGGCTTTTATCAGGAATTATATGAATACATGCATATACAATGCACCTGTATCACTCACAACATCAAATATACCACAGCCCCCATAGATTAATGTCAGAAAAGAGAATGGCCAGGAACCACTTTAGAATCTAGGACCCTTTTCAGTGGTCGCCAACCATTTTGGCACCAGGGACTGGTTCTCTTATGAGATTCTAATGCCTGATAATCTGAGGTGGAGCTGAGGCGGTGATGCTATCTAGCACTGTGGAACACCTGCAAATACAGATGAAGATTTGCTTACTGGCCCGCCACTCATCTCCTGTTGTGCAGCCCGGTTCCTAACAGGCCACAGACTGGTACCAGTCCACACCGGGGGATTGGGGACCCCTGCCTATAATAATAATGTCAATCTAACTTACCAGCTTTCTTTTCTTTTTTCCTTTTAAGTAGATTATCTTTAGAGCAGTTTTAGGTTCACAGGAAAATTGAGAGGAAGGTATAGAGATTTTCTGTATACCCCCTCTCCCCACAAATGCATAGCTTTCTTTATTATCAACATCTCCCATAGAAATGGTAAATTTGTTACAACTAATGAACCTACATTGACACATCATTATCACTAAAAGTCCATAATTTACGTTATGATATCATTCTTAGTGTTGTACATTCTATGGTTTTTGATGAATGTAAATGACATGTATCCACCATTATAGCATCATACAGAATTGTTTCACTATCCTAAAAATCCTCTGTGCCCTGCCTAGCCATCCTACCCTCCCTGCTAACTCCTGGCAACCACTGACATTTTTACTGTCTCCATAGTTTTGTTTTTTCCAAAATGTCATAGTTGGAATCACACAGAATGTAGCATTTTCAGATTAGCTTCCTTCATTTAATAATATGCATTTAAGTTTAATTCATGTCTTTTATGACTTGATAGCTCATTTTATTTTAGCACCAAATAATATTCCATTGTCTGGGTATACCACAGTTTATTTGTTCATTCACCTAATAAAGGATATCTTTATGGCTGCCTAGTTTTGGCAATGTTTATAAATAAAGTTGCTGTAACCATCCATATGCATCTTTAAAAGAATTATTTATACAATATTTTGAATCATGTATTTATATTTTTCAGAAACTGAAAGTACAAAAAAGGAATACAATGAAAGCTTTCCCTCCAAACCTCAGTCTCCAAAGAAAAAAAGCATTTATTAATTTCTTCTATTTTTTACATTACTGTTTACATATTACACTGTTCTAAATCTTGCTTTTTTCCTTTAACATTATATCTTGATGATCTTTCTATATTGTGTTTTTGCAGCTGCTCAGCATTCCATAGTATGGACGTTCCATAATCTATTGCCTCAATCTATTATTAACGGGCATTTCGATCATTTCCAAGCCTTTGCTAATAAACAATGCTGCAGTGAATAACACTCTACATAAAATATTCGGCACATGTGTACATACCTGTAAAATTAATTCTTAGATACGTAAGTCCTGGATCCAAGGATTTGCACATTTCAACTTTAATGGATAAATATTACCAAATTACCATCTGTGATAGATTTACCAGTTTACCTCTCTTATCCTCGTTTGCCTCTTCAATCATTTGTTCGTTTAACAAATATTAAGCTCCTAATATGCTTCTAGGACTGTTTCAGTCCAAAGGCCAGAAAAATTAGTGAGACTTAGTGCTCGCTCTCTAAGAACTCACCGTGTTTGAGGAGTCAGACATTGAATTAAATAACTATAATTAACCAGGATGAAGAAATACAGAGCAATTTTCAAGGCCAGGTATCATGTAGTAGAGAGACTGAAGAATTCTACCTGGACCCAGAAGGTGATGCTGACTGAATTTTGAAGTTTCAGAAGACATTAATTAGATGGTCAAGAGAAAAAAAGAGCCATCCATCCACTCCGCCTTCCTGGATCCTCTTAACATCTTCCAGATTTCTGCTTATGAATGTGGCTAAGAGTTTGGCAACCTGAGGCAATCACTAATCTCTCCAATTACTGAGAAAAGTAAGAGCAGCAATATAATTGAGTAATCAGGACTCACAGCCAAGCTCTCCTCTGCAGTGCCCAAGTTGAGAAACCCCTCTTGGAAGTTTTTCTACTCATTCCTGTACCCACTAAAACCAGCATTTTTGCAGCCCAGCAACACCAGTTCCTCGGGGTATTATGTGTCCACATTTTCCTAGTCGCATGGTCTTTGGTACAGAAACATGAAATACACTGCAAATATAGTGCAATCCTCCCAGTCACAGGCTGAAACAAACAATTCTACAAAGATGAGAACAATCACTCTTTCCTCCACTGAAAAACTTAGAATTGCAAATTGAATTTTATAATTAAAGTTTTACTTTTAGATCCGGATTGTTACTTCATACTTTCATGATCATCATTTCTGACCTCAATTTGCAGTCAATTATTTCACTTTACACTCTTCATCACCAAACATTTCATGTTATTATATCATAAGCCCCTTGAGATCAAAGACCAATACTTCAAATTTATCTTTATTCTAAATACATAGCACAGTTCTTGACTTGTAAAAGCACTCAGTAATTGTTGATTGAAGGATAATGATCATAAACAATGAGCGTGCATACGCAAGGAGTATTCACCGTTTGCCAAAAATCCAGTTTATCTGTTTTATAAATCTGACTTTCTTATTAGACTTCTCTATCCCTGGCTAAAGTATAGATTATAATAGGCTAAATTAATGACTATAAAATGAGCTCTTCAACTCACCTGTAACACTCACTGTTCTCTTAAAACAAGGGAAGATTTCTCTGTATTATATAATTAATTACCACAGCTGAATTTATTGCCTAAGGTTGAAACCTCCTCCCTCACTCTCTTCACATCCGCAACCAATGAAATGATCTCTGATCCATCACGGTCGAGTCTAACCCTCCCATTCCCATTGATTCCCACCATCCCTGTTTCTGTTCCAACCTCATCATCTTGAAGGAACCCTACTTTAATCTCTTGCAAGTGGCCTCTTCACTGTTCAAATCTCTTCCCTGCTATGTCAGCCAGGCTCTTTCAGGTTGTAAAGATCAAATATAAGCTCCAGAAACCACAGTCAACAGGAGCATACCACACCTTCAGTGGCAGTTTAACAGGGAAGATCCAGTACCCAAAACAATAATTAGAAAACCACAGTTTATTGCAGGAAAAGGATGCAATGTAGCAACCACATTAAAGATAAGCATCACAGCTAAAGGCTGCTTCACAGTAAAGGCTCAGAGAAGCCACTTGCAAGTTCCAGTTGTCTTTCCACTGGAAGCGTCTTTGCAGGATCCACTTTCTCAGATCAAGAACCACTGACTTGTGAATGGAATGCCCAAATGGAGTCTCAGCTGGAACTCCTTACACCCTACGTGTTACATAAGCACATTCCTGCTATATGACCAGGACTTCTGGGGTCTCACTGCCATCTGTAAACAATGCTGACCACCTGATGCAAACTACCCTGAAACTCTTAGGGTGCATGTTTATAAAGCAATGCTATTAATTGGTATGTTTCAGATCAGTGCTGTGCATACTTATTTCTTATTTCCATAGACTAACTCAGGCTAATTCCAGGACTGCTGAACTTATCCCTCACAGCACAGGAGGTTTCAGGGGCCTGAAAGGAAGAGAGGACACAGTGTCAGCAGCCTTTCTTAGAAATTAAATCTCCTGCTGGTTACTTTGCAGAAGCAATACTGGTTGTCTGGGGGCAAATCTGGGCACCCAATACCATCTCTCTGAGTCTCCCTATCATGACTCAGTTCTCATACCTCTCATTCTCTTCCTGCTTCTTCTTTCCATTGTGTTACCAATTTATTACAGTCTCTGTATGCATCGGTTTAAATCGTCTGAGACAGATCTGCTTCAGTTGATCAGCCATCATCCCATATTGGGTCCCTATAGATAGAGCTCTTGCACCAGGCCATCTCTTGGGTTTCTGGGGAGCCATAAGAGGACAGTTTTGCTACATACCCACTCATCTCAATCAGCTGTGACCAAAGCAACAGCACTACGTGGTTCGAAGCATGGTTCCCCTAAGCCTTGCAACTGCTCAGAAGAGGGCTACAGGCATAGCGCACACCAAGTTATTTCTTTCTCCTCAGTAAAGACACATCACCCCCTAATATTTTTCCAAAACAGATGCAATCATGTCATTCTATACCTTCGAACTCATCATAATTTCCACGTCTCGTAAAATTCAAACACGTTACATTCACGTAGGACTGTGTTGTCTAATGCAGCAGCTACTAGCCATGTATGGCTATTTAAACTTAAATTAATCAAAATTAAATAAAATTTAAAATTCTGTTCCTAAGTTGTTGCACAAGCCATATTGCAAATACCGTATTAGATGGAGCAGATAGGATAAGCAGAAAGTTGGTCTAGATGCATTTTTTAAGCTACTTGAAACAATTCCAGGCTGAATCTCTCACCACTTACCCCCCATATATTCTAAGCTCTAACCACATAAAAATGTTTGCTGTTGCCCAAACATATCATATACCTTAGGCCTTTAATATTTGTCCCATACCATTCCTGTGACCTGGAATATCCTTGCTCCTTATATACCTGGTAATGTCTTATTCACCTTCTAAGGCCCAACAAACATATAACCTGCTCTGTGAGGATTTTCCTACCATCTCGCTCCCTAATCACTGGCAGGTATCCCCTTCCTTTCTGCTCTAAGGGAACTGTACATGCCTCTATTATAGGAATTAAATACGTTATACAATAAACTAGTTGTACCCAGCTTACCACATACATTTCTAGAAGACTTTAATAGCAGAGACAATATGGCTGGTGCTTAAGAACAAAGACTCAGGTGCCATATGGCATCTGCCTATGACTACTTGTGTAAACTTGTGCTAGTCATTTAGCTTCTCTAGTCTCAGTTTCCATGTCTGTGAAATGGTGATAATAAAATAATACTTCCCACGTAGGTCATGGCGACAATCAACCGTGTAAATGTAGAAAAAGTACTTAGAATATGGCTTGGAACTTAGTAAGGTGCTACCTAAAAATCAGCTATTGGTAAAATATTAATGCATTTTGTTTTATCACATAGGAAATATATATGAAAGAATAAGAATGTAAGCACAATTTAGACTCTTCTAGATATATTTACTGTATCCAGTGGTCAAATGCTTTAATGCACAATGTATAATTAGTTGTCTATGACTAAACATAGATTTTAGAAGGTGTTTGTAGATCCTGAGAAGGAGCAGAGTTTGCTACCCCAAAATATGCCTTTTTTTATATTGATTATTTTAAATTGGTTATTTTTAAGAAAAAAAGACTCAAGAAGAATTTTACCTCCTTCTTACCTGCCTGAAGGAATTCAGATAGAAAAACTCACTTAAATGAAAGGAGCTATCACCTTAGCACACTCTGAACTAAGGCAGACAGGAAGGAATATAACAGTCTGTTTGTTAGACTCTCCTCTGTGTCTCATTGTTTTGGGGTGGTGTGGCAAGAATTTATCTACCAAATGTTTGCTCTTTCTCATCTACCTATATGAATGGTCTACACTTCCTTTGAAGTTCAAACCACTATCCCCTTTTCTCCTTAGCTCAAAATGGCATATAATCTTCAACTGACTGATTTGTCCTATATTCTTAGGAGGCTCCATATATACATATGTAATAAATTTGATAATTTTCTCCAGCTAATTTGTCTCATGTCAATTTGATTATTAGACTAGCGAGTGGAATTTAGAAGGGTAGAAGAAAAATTATTTTTCCTCCCCTACAATCTTTTCAAGAGTTAGTCCTGGAACTTATTGATGAATTATTGATGGATCAATAAAAGTCTTATCATGAAGGAAACTTTCACTTGATAAATAATCCTTGATAAAGAATTATTTATAAACAATAGAATGAGAGGTGCCATGTGCATTGCAGCATTCACTATAGTATTCAATAATTCCCTTTTCTTAGATGATGACTTGTTCTTCACATTCTCTTCAGCTTGGCATTTTTTTCTTCTTAGTCTCAATCTGTCTTCCCTTTCCTCAGTGTTCCCATATCCATCATGGCAGAGTCCTGTTTCTATTTTATCTCTCTTCTAATAATTCAGATTGTATTAGTTACCTAGTGCTGCTGTAATAACTTATCATAAATTTAGTGGCTTGAAATAATACTATTATCTTACTGTTCTAGTGATCTGAAAGTCTCATTGGGCTGAAGTTAATGTGTTGGCAGGGTTGGTTCCTTTTGGAAGTTCATAGGGAAGAATCCATTTCTGCTTTTTTCAGATTCTAGAGGCCACTTGCATCCCTTGGTTTATGACTCCTTTGCATCATTCCAGCCTCTTGCTCTGTCATTACATCTCCTACTTCTGACTCTGATCCTTCTGTCCCTGTCTCACAAGGACACTTGTGATTGCATTGGGCACACCCAAATAATCCAAGATTACCTCCACATTGTGAGGTCCTTAATTTAATCATACCTGCAAAGTCCTTTTTGCCATGCAAGGTAACATATTTACAGGTTGAGGGTTTAGGATGTGGACATCTATTGGGGAACATTATTCAGTCTCCCACACCGATCATATTTTTACGATCCTCAGCATTCTCTATAATTTTATCTATTCTTACAATTTAAAAAACTAAACATTATATTAAGTAAACAAAAGTTCGAGGTGCATGCACTTATTTGATTTAGTAAATAAATGCAAAAAAAGCCTATGCTCTTAAAAATAGGTCACATCTTTAGGATTACATCTAGAAGTTTATATTTTAAAATCTTGTACACAAATGCTAGAAACACATGCAAATTTTTAAACAGTCATTTTCTATGAGTACTAAAAACAATATTAACTTAACAGTCATGTTTTCAAATGATCCCTGGATACTTGAGTACAGTTTGCAACAATTATATGAAATCTGTTCCAACTCAATCTTGGGGAAAACATACCTAAATTGTATATGTTACCTATGATAACACATATACATACCTCCACATATATACCTCCATATATTCATATTTACACATATAATAGATAAATTTGTGTATATGTTTCATATATATTAGATTTATACATATAGAACACATATATGTTAGATTTATACATCAACAAACACACATACACACACACATCAATAGCTCTGTGTTTGTCTTCCCTATTAGAATATAAGCATCTTAAGGGCCGGACCCCAACCTTGTTTATCCCTGAATCCTTAGTGTCTACACTGGGCCTGACCTAGCCAGTTCTCAGTGGTTTGCTTCTTAATTGAACATATTTGCATTACCATGTGACACACTAGAAAACAGAATAGAAGACACCTGACAAAAAATGAAACTACTAGACCCTTTCTTCTCCTGCATCAACCTTCTTAGAATCTCAGCCTTCGATAGATTAGACTCGAGAAATGTGAGAAATGTGGTTCAAACAGTCCTCCTCACACTTATGTCTCTGTTGCTATTTTCCTTTACTTCTTACACGTTCTGATTGAATGAATCTCACAAACCACTTGGTTATCCCAAATTATGTCCTGCTCCTCTCCCACACATGATATCTGAAAAGTCCCCACTTACCATACCTGTAGGCTCTCCCACTCGTTTCCTGCACCCACTACTTCGTTTCTTCTGCCCCCTTCCTCTACCTCTCATGTTACTCTTCACAATTCATCTTCAAATTGTCTCCCATTTCCTTTACTTTGTATAGGCAAAGGATAAATACTGCAGAAGAGGGCAGAGAATTCTAGAAATATTCAATTTCTAAACATTATTTAAACTAATGGATTATCTTTTCCTGAAACAAAATGATATTATATGATGTCCCTAGAAAATAGTAATTTTTGAATATTTTGGAATTGGTACATCTTATTATTGCTTTGATTTCCCAATTCCCCCTGCTAACATTCCATTCCTCTTCTAAAAAAAAAAAATTATATATGATTATGCATTCAGGTGTCTCCCATAAAAACAAATCTTGACTTTTACCAGTTCTACCACTAATACCAAAAGAAGAGTAAAAAAAAGTGAGAAATTTTTCAACTAACATACCAGTCAATTCCCAAGGCAGGATAAAAAATAATCTAAAGACTTGATTAAATTCATTTTTATACTTAAAAGTCACAATACTTACCTACAATTCTCAAGTCACTGTCTGTTTAAAATATGACAGTTTCAAAAAGAAAAGGTACATTTTATAGAACATCTCTTCCCAATCAGAGGAAATTTTCCAGAAACTATCAAGATTCTTGTTCACAAATCCTACATTAGCAAATAAAATGTGACTCCCCTTTGCACTGAGCACAGATAGAGAAAAAGATTGATATGATAATATCGAAGAGAATTAAAATGTTATACAAATAAAAAGCTTTTATTATTAACTGAAGCAACTCAGAATCAACCCTCCTTTTTATTTTTTTTCTATGGTCATAGGTCAGCAATCTTTTTCTTAAAGGGCCAAATAGTAAATACTTTATTTTAGGCTTTGTAATTCATATTCAAAAACTCAACTCTGCCATTATAGCAGAAAGCAGCCATAGACAATATGGTAAAAGACTGGGCCTGGGCAGAATGTTCTGCAGTGGAGCTGGCAATATTGGACCTGCCTCTGGTCTATGCTAACCAACCCTATGGGAAAAACACATCTCATTTTTCCTCCTCTCCCTGTAGAGAGGGAATACTAAATGAGAAAGAAAAAAAAAAGTTGAAACCTCATTTTCAAGGCAAAAAATACTGAGGTTCTGAATGGTTGGGTGACTTGCCAATGAGCCAACAAATTCATTTGTGTGGAAGTGAGACCAGAGCCCATTTGAAATTATAAAACATTTCTTGACCACTTACTATGTCAGATAAGATTGAAAGCAATTATATCTTACCTGATTTCATCTTCTCAACAACTTTCTAAGGTAAATATTATCATCTTTATTTCACAGATGAAGAAATTGAGATTCAGAGAGGTTAAGTAACATGCTTAGGGTTTCACAGTAGGCACATGGTAGAGGGAAGAGCCAGGGTTTTTAACCCTCTGCTACTTGCTGCTGCTATTTCTGCTGCTGTTGCTGCAACATGCCCACCATTCACTTTCCGCTGCATACTATTCATGATCCTCTCGAGAAGCTTTTTCATTTTAGCATGTGTATTTTCTGTCCTTGGAAGCCAACATTAGACTGCTCACAGTCATATCTGACCTAAGCTGTCATGGTTAGGAATATTTCTCCCTCAGAGGCACTCACATAACCTGACTTGTCTGTCCAGTCTAACTATAATTCTGCAACACAGAAACAGGGAGTGGACCTTGCTTTTACACACCCACAGCCAACCCCATGTAGAAAGGCTGAGAAATGTAAGTGTTTGATCTTTGATTGCTCAACATCCATCCAGGAAGATCCACACAAGTGTCCCTCCCACTCTGTCCGAGCCTGCAGCAGCAATGTGGCTCATTCCAGTGTCTGCAGCCACCAAGAGTTCAGAGAAGGACCTCAGACAAACTGGACTGTAACTCACTTTCATTTCACAGATAAAATGTGTGACTCTTTTAGTAAGTTCAGCCTTTCCAGCACCTTTAATGCACTACATTAACATCTGTCCACTTCACACATTCCTTATGCAGATTTGGCAAGTGTCTACCCCTCTTAAGCCTCCAATATTAAAAGCCATTGCCAGCTAAATGACAAGCTGTATGAGCTGAACAAAGTTTTATAAATTGACATATTATAAAATCACATATTTTTCTTCATGTATCCTATACAAGAATATAAGTCACCATTACTTGTCCATTTACTCAAGGAGAAGTTATGTGGTCCATGAACTTTTATTTTCATCTCAGACTCTAGAAAAGGGCACATAGAAAATGTATGATCCGTGAGCTCACATTACTGAAACCTATAAGCTTGTATTTCTTCTCTGCCTTTCCTTTCCCAACCAAGCCCCATTTTGCTTCTGTTAAAATATAGGTTCGAATGAAAAAATTAAATAAGAGCAAACTTCTGTCTTGCATCAAGGGTAATTCCTACTGGGTCTAATAAAGCTGCTTGATAAGTTCTATTGTCCTTTCACTCTTTAATCCATATCTTTATTTCTCCAGCAGTAAGAAAAAAAATCTGGAGTCAAACTGATCGAGGCAGCCCAGAGGAGTCTCCAGTAAAGTAAGACAAGACTGGAATGGTGAAGCAATGGGTCCTATCATCAAAACAACTGTATGAAACACCTTCCTTTCCTTTAACCTCTCACTCAGCAGAAATCACGGCAGAAAGAAACAGTGAGAGATCACAATGTCTCTTTCAGGGGTTTCCTGGGCTGACTGCAAAAGTTAGAAGGAAACCAACATATTTCACATAACTGTGTGATTTGCCAAGATAGCAAAGGCAAATCAGGAAATGTTAAAATCATCTCATCGAAGTCATTTACTGAAGGCAAATGGAGTTATTTTAAAATAACAACAAAAAGTTACCATCAAGAGGATCTCACAGAAGAAGCACTTCAGATATCTCCAAGCAAATGCTTAACCACAGAAAACAAATCCCAATGTTGTACCTGAAGTTCCCACTGCCACAGAAGTAGCTGGGTAGCTCCCCGGGTCTCCCAGGGAAGGAATGCAGCCCGCCCTGTGGGTTGACCCACCCTTCACAGCCAAATCCCACAGAGGCCTGAGCAAATAACACTGGCAAAGGCAAAGACATTCTTTAGGGATTGTGCAGAGGAATTTGGCAGTGCTGTCTTCCTCACAAGGTGTGGCACAAAGAACAAGTTCCTCAGCCAGGGGCAAAGGATTATCTACAGCCTCCTTAGAAGAAATCAATTCTAAACTGTCTTTATCTAGAAACCCACCTTTATATTAAAATGCCTATAGCTTTACTTTCCTCTGCTACTGATAAATTTAAAATATTTTTTAAAAATCGAAGCAAAACAAAACTTACCTTGGCAAATATTACTTGTTCTGAACCAAGTAAAGGATGAAACTAACACAGAATCTTTTGCCGAAATATCATATCTGCTTTTCTCTTCCCTTCCCTCCAACCCTTCGTGGAACACCAAAGAGACAGCAGCTCCTGACATTCACGATGCACTGTGGAAACACAGTAAGGGTGACGCAAGTACTTCTAACATCCGAGGAAGAGTGACAGGCCTCAGACCCAGAACAGGCCCTCCATAGTGTCCTTTCTCAGTCCCAAAGGGCACCATGTGTACAGAGAGATCACAACGTCCCTTTGACTATAACCTTGTTTCTACAGGCCATATCAGTCGTGGGAAAAATCAAAGGCTTGAGAGGAATTTGGTTCCAGCCCCCATCTTTTTATCTCAAGGATTCCGACTAGACCTAACCTGAAGTCACTAGTCTTCTATTTTTGTCGTGTGGTTCTGCTCACTTTGGATGCAATACAATATTAGGTGATAAAAGGACTGTTACTCTGTTGGCCTGCTTTTCTGTATTGGAGAGGAGGAATCTTATGCTGAGTGAGAGAATCAGGGAGACCGAAGGAAGAGGTGAGGTGAGTTGTCAGTCTGGGCTAAGGGCTGAGTCTCCTGTTGATTCTCAGTGGGATGCAATTGTCATGATCCTGTGAATCATTTGTGAACTAGGCATGACCCTCTTGAATGCCAGTATTGAGTAGGTGGAGCACTGAAGGGTTTTTTGTTGTTGCTATTTTGTTTTTTTCAATGAGGAAGACTTCTGACTTATAATCTATGAGTAGAGTAGATGAAATAAGCCAGTTTCAGGAGACCAAACAAGCAAACTAAAAGATAATAAGGATGTTGGGAGAAAGAAGTCATAAAAAATGTCTGTAGAATAGTATCGACCCTTTGGGACTAGGCTAGAGTTACCTCAGGGACAGAGAGCTGTACTGTCTGTATCATTTCTTTGTGTGCTGGAGCAAAAGCGATTAAGGAAGAGTGATTTACAGGCTTTCCCTCTCCCCAGCCCTGTTAGAGCATGTGGACATTGTCCACTCAGGGGTACTGTCTACTGTCTGAAAATTCCAGGTCAATTTTCAAGAGGAGAGTACTCATAGTCAAAGACTAACTACACACCATAGGAACTGTGCAAGATGAAGGAGAAGGAAATCGATGCATCCTAAAAGTCTGTTGTGTCCTAAAGGTCTATTGGATTTGCCTTTTCTGAAGGATGTGATCAAAAAGCGAGATGGCAGGGAGAAGGCTGGTGAATCAGAGAGCAGTTGGGGGATAAGAGAGTGAGAGACTCCCTAGAGTTGCTGTTACTGGGCTCTAGAGAAGTACTAGCCAAAAAATTCTGATTGCCTATGTCTACCAGCATAAAAATATTTCAAACTCATACCACCTATATAGTATATTGACTTCATTTTTGTATTTTTGTTTATTTTTTGTTGTGTGAATTATCTGTGGTTAAGTCAGCACTATTCACGTGCCAAGATCTGTTACTCACAAGGGCTAAAAGACTAGGGACCACATTTCTCAGAATCTCTGCTGCAGGGGTCTACGTTATATTCCACCTATAAGATACTCACACGAGCTTAAGAGGGTGGGAGAGAAGGAGAAATCATGATATTGTTCCTGTGTCCCTGGCAGGCACATCATGGGCTTTGGCAGATTGTACATGCAAGATGTTTCCAGAAGCTTCGGGGCATCTTCCTGTGAATTATTTCATTTCGGTGGTGAACAGAGCTGAATCACGGTTAGCCATTTCCTGCAATTCCTGCGAGTCCTGATTCCCTGAATGCCGCCAGCAGCTTTGTTCTACATTCTTCCAGCCTTTCTGTTTTCTTAGCAGAAATTTGACTGACACATAGTCCTTATAAAGCATAATGTGCATACTGGAAATAAAAAAGAAACAAAAAAGAATAACATAAATACTATTTTAATTATTCTATTTTATAAATAGCATAAAAACTTTTTCTCAATAAAAATATTAGTTTGTAATGAATACTTTTCAATTAATTAGCATATAATTTGACTGGTCCTAAATTTGTTTTATTTCAATACTTACTTTTAGTAGCTGTAAGAACTAAAAAAAGACATCTCAGAAAAATATATATTAAAATGGAAAATAGACCTTATTAGCTATGCTTACTAAATTGTGATATGCAAGAAATTTATAATATGGAGAAAATTATGAATCTTTCCAGAATGACATTAAGTAATACATAAATAAAATGGAAACAGATCTTGTGTTCTTAGAGAGAAAGACTTAATATTAGAAAGACGGTAATTTCCTGCTAAATAATCTTTTGACTTACTACAGTTCTAATCAAAACATCAACAGAGCTCTTCATGGAAGTCAGTAAATTGATTCTAAAACAGATGAGAGCGAATGCCCAAGAACTTTCTGAATAAGAAGACAGTGTTGGGACGTAGGACTTGTCTCGCTGGATATAAGAACTTGTTATAAGGCTGTAGTAATTAATACAGTGATGAACAAGGATGGATAAATTGATTAATTGGCTAAATACCACAGAAGAAAACCCACACAAACATTTAACCTTGTTATATAACAGAGATGTATGTATTGAGCCACTCGATTAGTGTACTCTGTTATGGCAGCCCTAGCTAACAAATACAGTCTCCAAGCAGGAATTTCTAAAAGTCGTTTCTCTATATTTCCAGGTTTACATGAGAGTAAGGAGAAGCCTAAAACACACTAGCACCTTCTGCAGAATGACTTCTGTGTAGCTACTTTGGCATCATTACAGAAAAAAAGAAACGGATAAATATTATTAGATTCTAAACTCTCTCGCAAGGTTCTCTTCTGAACTTATGATTATAAAATTAAATTTCACCTGATTGTCACAAATGTGTGTATCAATCCTTCATTTTGCTCCTCTTTGGTGATCAGTGCATATTAGCATTTATTATATTGACAACGGTCCACACATCTGTCATTATTAATAACCAAATAATATTCCTTTATGTTTATGAAATCTATAAAATGGTTGGCATGAAAAAGTTATGCTGCTGTTACCAAAAATGGTTACTAGGGAAATGACATGAATCACATGACTGTGAGAGACATCGGAACCAACCTGAAAACCACACTTCCCACCAAAGCCAATGCTACTCTCTACCATTCAAAGCCAAGAGACACTAACAGCAAACACCGAGGCAGCTAAGCAGCAAGGACACACAGTCCCAGAGCACAGCTGCATGGCTGCACTCAGAATAAGAAAAGCCATTCTCCAAGTAATACATAACCTTTTTCTGAGGATCTTAGAGCAAATGAACTTCCATTTAATGTAGGTGATCAAGATCACTGTCCTGAAGATGCCCAGAAAGAGAATCTTTTGTCCTAACAGGAACCCTAATATAAAACGTGACCCACATGTCCAAGTGACACAAATTTGTTCTCTGAACCATGTTTTCTGAGACTTCAGTAAGCTAATAACACTGTGTGTCTTCCCTAGAGTCAGGCCCAGGACCATGGCTGCTATTCTACAGGCACCACCATGAAAGCTCAGGTTAGGAGTCTGCTAATCTGAATTTAGATTCAGCAGGTTGGCCAATGAGAACAGTCCAGAAAATCCTCTCAGCATTGTAGCTGTCAGGGGAGTACACAATGCAGAAGGAAACTAGATAATTCCAGAATTTGCCTTAGCAGATCTATGAGAGTTTATTTTAAAATTGGCTTGAAGATCATTCATTAAAAGCGAAATAAAATATAATTGTTTTCTACCTCTAAAATTCTCCAAATTTATTATAACTCTTAAAAAAACAAACAAACAAAAAAACCAAATGATCAAAAACAACTAAAAATCTTTGACAATATTTAGGTCAGCTTCTCAGATGATTAATTAATTAATGACTGTGCTGGGTGAGTTTTAAAAACTCACAATAGAATATAGGCTCTTCATTTCTCTGGATTCGAATTTTTCTAGATTTGAAACTTGTTATTTTCTTAATCAATAGACTTTGTATTTTAGAGTATTTTTAGATTCATAGAAAAATTAGAAAAAGTACGGAGTTCCATATAACCTTGCCCACTCCACCCTCTTGATTTCCTCTATTATTAACCTCTTGCATTGATGTGGTATACTTGTTATAATTGATGAGCTAATATTGATAGATTATTATTAACCAAAGTCCATAGTTTACATTAAGGTTCACTCTTTGTGTTGTACCATTCTACAAATTTTGACAAATTCATACATAGGCTTAGTGCCTTGCCAATAATTAGTACATGCACACGTACACACACACACAAACCAGTCATTTAGAATTGACACACAACAACATGAATGCACCAAGTACAGGAAACACTGAAGTTTGTGATAAAGACTATTCAACACATTAAATTTATAGTCTTAGGCCGATACTAGACAGAAGTCCCACATTGGTGACTTTGAAATTTGTTCTCCTATTAAAACAATATTTATGGGGTGGAAAATGGGGGCAGAAAAGTTACAAATGGGTTCTAAAGTCTTTTTTAGATTTACCTATTGTAAAGGTATAAGTGAAGTGAGCCCCAAACAATTGACATATTCTATGGACTGAGCTTGTTTATGTTGCTGAAAGCCAGAGTTCTCGCTAAAGAAGAAGGGACATACAAACACACATGGTGAATGGCAAAGAAGAGCCTCATGGGAATGGATTGGAATTGGACCTACCAATATGGACTCAATTGCTAAAATATGTTGAAACTGTGTATGCATGTGTCTGTACACCTGTGTATGTATATACATACATCTATATGTTTGTATGTACATATCAACATACATATATGTACATACATACTTGATATGTATATACATCCTAGCTTTGTGTCCTGAAAGAGCCAAGAATTTAAGACAACTCAGTTACCATAAATATACCTAATCCCAAAATTTGGTCTCTAATACTATTCCAACTAAAGGAATCAGGGCTCTACTTCATGAAGATATTCTTAGCTAACTACTTTAAAATTAATACCAAACTTATCTACCTAAAGCTTTGCAATATCAATTAGACTGAGGATTCAAAGATATAATGTGGTATTCACTAAGCACCCACAAGGAGCTAGATTCTCTATAATACAGGATGAATCAGACGTGTATTATTATGTCTGAAAGTGAAAAAGTGTCTTAAAATAAAGTGTGGAGACTTGCAACGAGGACAAGGAACCAATTTGAATAGGCCTTCAGTT
Source organism: Pteropus medius (assembly GCF_902729225.1). Lineage (NCBI taxonomy): Eukaryota > Metazoa > Chordata > Mammalia > Chiroptera > Pteropodidae > Pteropus > Pteropus medius. Next base: position 16,640,757 of record NW_024349800.1, on the reverse strand, counting down.
GCCAAATCAAACTGGAGATAATTTGAACACCAAAATATTAAATACAATAATTAATTATAAACCATTGGAAAATATGAGCTAATGAGTATAACCGATAAAAAATAGATAAATGAGGAAGGAGGTCTCAGGCTTTCAAGGCAGAATGCTCAGTGCTGAGTGCTGATTGCTTAACGTAGAGTTGGAGCATCATTTTGGAGCATCATAGTAAAGACTAGATCCCATAGGAATCATCAATGGATGTCAATCTAGAAAGAAATTTTGCTGAAAACCAGAAACTTGGAATGGACTTAAGGTGCCTTATTGCAAACTGCTAATTAGTTCCAAGTGAATAAAAAATAATTATACAGGGAAGAAGCTAGGCAATGTCTTCACTGGATGATTAATATTAATGTCACTAGTGGGAAGTAGGTGGCCATATGTGCCTCCAGATGGGGTACCTGGTGAAGGACATGTCGCCTATGAAGTATTTGGTAGAGAAGGTATAACCTGACTCTAATCATGAGGAAACATCATAACAATGAGGAATATTCTATTAAAAAGAGAGGAAGATTATAATCTTCAAAAATATAATTAGCACAAAAAGACAAGGAAGGGCTGTGCAAATGTTCCAGATTAAAGTGGCAAGACAACTATATGCAATATCTGTCCCAAGAGTGGATCTTAAATTAAAGAAAGAAATGCTATAAAGAACGTTACTAGGGAAATGCAACAAGGACAATCACTTGAATCAAACCATTGTATCAAGGATAAGTTTACTAAAGTTGATGAGTGAGCTATGATTATAAAAGAGAATATCCTTATTCTGAGGAAATATTTAGGAGTAAAATGGTATTGGGGTAAAAGGTCATGATGTATACAGTTTACTACTATTGGTAATATAATATAAAGACCATAAAAAGTGAGACAGCAAATACAAACAAATGGGGTAAAATGTTAACAATAAATGAATCTGAGTAAAGAAGTGTTCTTGTTCATGCAAATATTTTGTAAGTTTGAAATTATTTCCAAACAAGAAAATTATTTCCAAACATATCTAATGAAGTAGATGTTGACAGTGAATTTTCTTCCACAGAATTCTTCATCTCCCATCACCTGGAGAACTCCTATTTATCCTTTAAAATAATCTGCTGAGGCATTACTTAATCTCTGTTACCTTCCCCAACACCTTTCTCTCAAAAAAAAAAAAAAAAAAAAAGAATAAAAAGAATAAAAAGCTATGCTCTCCATATCATCTAAAATTGCATTTAGATTCTAATAACAGTGAAAATAGCAGTGTCTTAAACAAGACAGGAATGCATTTCCACCCTAAACTTAAGGGAGAGGCAGTCAGAGTTCTGCTGTGCTATCAGTGACCAGACTCCTATCTTCCTTCCTTGTCATCCTTCATACATGGCTTTCATCCTCAAGGTCACACCATCCTCAAGTATTGCCCCTGGAGCTCCAGCCATCACATCCATATTCCAGCCAGCAAGCCCCAGGCATTTGTCCCCATGCTAAGGAGATTTCCCAGAAGTCCAACCCCAAAACTTCCACTTGCTTCTCATTAGCCAAAACTTAATCCCATGGCCACGTCTAGCTGCAAGGATAGATAGAAAATGGAGGTTTTTAGGTGGGCATTTTTCCACTGGGTATAAAATTGTAGTTATTTTATAAGAAAGAAGGGAAGGATTAATATTGGTAGGCAATTATCATCTCTGAATAAACTCCTGTAGTGAAATTTGCCATTTTGTACATATTCCATTACTTGTATCATGTTCTATTTTGTTTGTATTCATGTCACTATCCTAAACTATAGAATACAGCTTTTGGATATAAAATATCTGTATTGGTTTTTGCCTGCTCAGGGCCAGTCTCACAGTAATTGCTCATGTAAGGTTTATGAAATTTAATCAGTTGAAAGGCAGCCATTTGAGATATTTCAGATACATATATTTGATATTCCACAGGATTATCCTATAATTATGAAAAGACCTTGAGAACTAACTTCTCAAAGTCTTCTTTGGTTATAAGACCCATGTTTAATTTTGGTGCTAGCAAAACTCACTGATGATTACAGATCATAGAATACAGAAGATAGTATACAAATGAAGGTTTTACCAGCAAAATACAATATTTTCCTTAGTTTTGATGACTTCCCTTTATGAGCTCTGAATTCTGAGAGTTCTTTCATTTATTACATGTCATAAAACAATAAAGAAGTACATTCTAAAAGAATTTCATTGGCATGCTCAACAATGAGCAACAAAATATGAAACAGGAAGCAAAGGAGTTCAGATTTCTGAGTGATGTTTCATCTTCTCAAACATTCGAGACACTGCAGAAACTAGCTAATCTTCAGAAAAGAGCAAAGGGTCAGTCTTTTTATATGAAACCACTAACTTGAAAAGAATTTTCATGCACCAAAAAAAAAACTTACTTATGTAGCCACTAAATAGATTTGAACTTTCACTATGTGTTGGGCAATTTGCTTGATACGGAGGGCAGAATGGCATAAAAGAAAAAAAAGACTCTTCATTTCAGGGAGTCTTTAACTTCAGAGTTCTCCCAGCTAGTGAATGGTGAAGCATGTTTTCAGCCTCAAGGTTGTGTACTTCCAAAACCCATGCACTTGACCCCTATATTTTTACATTAAGAAATAGCTCTTCTTGAATATTTCCATCCTAAATTTTAGACTACAGTTAGGTTATAATTGAAGACCGTAAATTGTTCTCCTTTAGTACTTGTTATTTCCATTAAAAAGCGAAGCTGCTGGGAGTGGGTAAGAGAACTGAAATAATTTTTAAGTAAAATAAAATATTCATTGATATTTTATTTTATTTTAGAACTCACTTTACTAAGTTCTATATAAACAAGTCACCGAAATTTTGGAGTGTTCAGATTGCTTTATGGTCATCTCAACAAAACAGCCAACATTCTGAACTGCAAAGCAATAATTTTTCTAATGGATGTTAAAATAAAAATTAGCCATTTTTTCCCCTAAATTGACCAATAGTATGGCACTGTGAGTAGCCTCAGCACAGCAGCCAGGGATATTGGAGGAAATCTTACCCAAAATAAAAGGTGGGGCTCCAGAATGATTTAAACAAAAGCCATGCCAAAAAAGATAAACACACACCCTCCTTTGAAGATTACTGCCAAGTGTTTTTAAAACAGTGCCAAAGAAATCTTCTCATCCAGGTTTACTGTATCTCAAACTGTTCTAATTCTAAATACCCAGGATGTCACTTGGAACACAGAAGTTCTATTTTGGGATTTAAAAACAAATTAGGAAACTGACTGACTGAAGTTCTAGCAATGATGTTTCATTGTGTCTCCTAATTATGATCTGATGGAGAAGAGGCAAAAGGTGTGAAGTTGTGTCTGGTCATATATTTAAGACCAGAGGTCCCCAACCCCCAGGCCGTGGACCAGTTCCGGTTTGTGGTCTGTTAGGAACTGGGCCACACAGCAAGATGTGAGCAGCAGGTGAGCGAGTGAAGCTTCATCTGTATTTGCAGCTGCTCCCCAGTGCTAGCAACGCCGTCTCAGCTCCACCTCAGATCATCAGGCATTAGATTCTCATCGGACCACTGGTCCCTGGTGCCAAAAAGGTTAGGCTGTTTAAGACCACAAAAGATCAGGGTTGGACAAGCTCACAGTGTATCAGTGTGTTTCCCTACTGGCCTGTGGCAGTACCTTCTTCTCTGAGAAGAAGACAAAAACATCCCTGACTGGTTGTCATACCTGGATTCTCTGATTAATAAACTTGTCATTGTGGAAAGTTGTCCAACCTGAACTGTGAGATCATCAAACCCTAGAAACGCTATGAAAATATTGTTTGGCCATATATACCATGCCTCCTGCTAAAAAGAATTTTAAGTGGCTCTGAATCACAGTTCTCAAGTACCAGCCCAGAGTGATTGCAAAGCATATCCTTCCTCATTTAGAATATCAACAGGATAGCAGTGCTTCCCCAAAGTAATATCTCTTGCTATGGAAGCAAGCCCTAATCATTGTTCTTTTTTTAAGACCAGGGGAATGACAGACACTTATTGTCTCAAATGTTCAAGAATGACCACGAACATGACAAAGATGGTGTCTCTAAGTCAAAAATTAAGTACTTGACACCTGAAATCCAAATATTAGTCTAATTCTCCCCTTTAAAAAAACTATTATGTTTTATTTAGCATAATAAAGTGAATATTTGATTGTATTAAGACTATAAGCTAATTTGATTGTATTAACCTGTAAGCTAAAAATTGTTCCAACTGGAACCTAATATCTGCACATCATTATAATTTATAGCTTTATTAAATTCAGACAAAATACCAGGACAAGGCAGAAGACATGGAAACAAACATGATCATGTGCTTGGTCCCTTGAAATCTGACGTGGTCTTTTGAAATCAGGGAAAAGACATTTTTGGTAGAGCAGGTGAGTTGAGAAGGTAGAAAGGATTCCGGACTGTGGCCCACACATCCTGTCTACTGTTCTATCGATTGATTTCAAACCTTCAGAAATAGAAGTTGGAGTAGTTACAGTTGAAATCCTAAATTCAGGATTCTCACAGAAAAAAAGATTGACACTCACCTTGTGGCTCTAGCAGAGAGAGACTAAACATTGTGGTTAGTTCACCAAATCCATGACACCGCCTCCTGTGTTTGATAACAACAGACCAACATTACGGAGGCCCCTGGATTGAAAAGGAACTTCTCTCACTCCTCCTGCCACTGAAGAGGACAGAACTCTATAAATAAAAACAGTGCTTTTGGAAAAACAAAACAAAACAAAAAACAGCACCACCTGGAGTGCCACCTGGGGGCAGTAGCACTATGAGAGCAAATATTCCTAATTCCTTTTTAATGAGCAAATACCTTTGAGTTGGACTTATCTCCATATAAAATCCTCTTGCACTTTTCACTTTGGGGCACTAGAGGGAAACAAAGTAAGAAAAATGAAGTCTGTTAAAAGAATACTTTTGTTTTCATTTTATTAATGTATTTTTCTGTTACTTTAGGGGAGAAAACAGCCTGGTTTCAAAATATACCAGTTTGGCTTTTATTTCACAATATTTTAATCCTACTTCTCAGGAACAAATCTACATCTGGAACCTCAGAAGATCCATTATCCTCAATGAAGACAGAAAAAAAAAATAGCAAAGCTGTAAGTCAGGTTTGAAAAGGGTTTGGGTTACATAAGCTTATTATTAAAGGCCTATTTAAATTCTTCTTAGAAAATTACTTTCCCAATTACACTTAAGAACACATTTTTCACTGTTATTATAAAGAGGAGGCAACAACTCATTTCTGACTTCAGCTTCCTTTTCAAGAACCAATAGGAAGGAAATGGCTTTTGGAAATTATACATACATATCACAATTTAGTGCACACATTTCATCACCATCTTCCCATACAGAAAATGTGTCTAGGATTTTCACTGTTGATGATATCAAGTGTCATTAAGCCCTTTAGGGAGTTCCCAGTCTTTAACCTTCCCATCTGCTGTCCATTTCCATCTTCGAATGGGGCAAAATTTTGGGTGATGGAAACATCATTTCCTGTTTACCATAGTGATTATTTTAAATCATATTTTATATACTGAGTAACTTTAGAATTAGTTTGATATTAACATATCATAATAATGTTTGAACTTGAACTTATAATTGGCTTCATTCAACCAAACTTCAAACTAGAGATTATTCTTACTGAGAGAAAAAACAATAAGATGCTACTGAGTTCCAGTAAATTTACTCAAAGTGTTTGGTGAAGTGATACCTGATTTTGTAATGTATATATGTAATGTGTGTGCATGTTATAGTTTTTTAAGAGCCAGACATTATTAAAATAGAAAACAAAGTGATAAATGCCAATTATACGTAATCAAATTATTTTTGTATAAACAAAGTACATGTATTTTGAGTATTGGTGCATATTTGGTATTTGTTTCCAGAGCTGAATGAGAATAAATTAAAGCCTTAGTCTTTTCTGGGTCTTTAAAATCTGGGGATTTATAAATTAAATGGTGTTTAATGCCTCTAAGTTTTTTTTTCAAATAGTAATAGAATGACTGCAAAAATTTTGTTTCATTTATTCCTGAGCTTCCAAACTTAACATCTCTCATAAATCCAATGGGTTGTTAGAATTAAAGTAATAATAATAACAATGGCAACCTTTTTTCATCTTCAGACGTTGTTTGTATGCTCAAATAAAAGTTATAGAAATGCAGCAAGCCAGGCCCTATAGAAATTTTTCTGAAACAGAAAGACAAAATGAATGTTGTAATAAAACGTTGCAAACACGTTTACAGTTTGTATAGTTATTACTAGAATGTAAGTTCCATGAGAGTAGCGGCTGTCTCTGTCTTGCTTAGCATTGTGTCTCTATCACTTAGACAGTACTGAGCACATGAACAGCACGCAGTCTTGCTCAGATGAATATAAGCAGGGCATGAACAATGGAAAATCTGGCCTCATCTTAAAAACAGAAATCAACAGAAAGTTAAAATTACATAAATTCTAAATATTCTGACTCATAGGCTAGTCCGAGCTAGCCACATAGGTTTCCCTAGGACATAGTCTGATCACACAGAGCCTTGTATCTGACCCTATATGCTATGGGACTCATTGCAAGACTAAATGGGAAAAGAACCATTAATAGTATGCCCATTTTACAGATGAAAAAACTAATTTACTCTAGTTTTCAAGAGGTGACTGGCAGCAACTTTATCTCTGTTAATACAAAGCTTGTGGGCTTTCCCACTACTCCAGTTCAAGCCGAGATAAGAAATAAAATATGGAGTATGGTAATTTAAACAGTAATGTTACTTTCTCACTAAAGGCAAGACCATTCATGTCTCTCATGACTAATGAATAGGAGAGAAGACAGATTTAGGGAACACAGAATTTTTAACAAATTGGTTGAAACAGATAGTGAGATCCATCATTCTGACATAACTATTTTTAAAATGTAAATGAAATACATGATGTCAAGTATTCTTCAGCTCAATCCCTCTCTGAGGATCTTGTCATGCAGCAGATTCTGAGTCAGCTGATTTGGGTGGGGCCTGAGAGTCTGCATTTCTAACAAACTCCTGGACATTGCCGATGAACTGACATACAAACTGCTTTGTGGGTGGCAAAGCTTTACCTGATACCTCTTTGAAATACCAGGTAAGAACTGCATCTCTGCCTTGTCAAATGAAGTAAGACCTTTTCAGGTTACACCAGCTTGAAACAGGCATGGAAATAAGCCAGTTGTACCAGAAATCAAATCACAACAGGCTTAAAGAGAGATTTTGGAGATTAGAACTAGGGTTTAGGTGGAGTAACAATTATGCAAATATTCAAGAACGCCTCCCTTTGGGTTTCCTTATTGGACCTGGCCTATTCTGTCCACTTCTCACTACTCTTAAAACTAGAATATAAACACCACAGTAATTATATTTAGTATAATATAATGGTAGAACATGCTAAGAATCATGATTTTTCCAAGAGATGAGATTTATGGTCACCGGGGGCAGATGGTAGGGGGAGGGATTTAGATGAGGGTGGTCAAGAGGTAGACACTTCCAATTATGAGATAAATAAATACTAGGGATGCAGTGTATGTGATGACTACAGTTAACGCTGCAGTACAATACACATACAAGTTAAGAAAGTAGATCCTACGAGTTCTCATTATAAAGAAAAGATATTTTTCCTTGTTCGTGTGTGTGTCTATATATGATGGATGTTGACTAAATTTATTGTGTATTTCATTATATATGTAAGTCAAATCATTATGCCAACATCTTAACTTTATACAGTGCTGTGTGTCTATTATATCTTAATAAAACGGGGTGGGGTGGGGGAAGAGAATCATGATTTTTCCATAACCTTAGCATACTATGGAATATCATGTTATGTTGTTTGTTTGTTTTTTTTATCTGATGTCTGACTCCTCACCTGCTCATTTCAAAGACAGCAATGAAGTTGTAGTTACGTTAGTATCTTCCTTGCTTTTTAAAGCCGGAATTTATTAAGGCCATACAATGTGTAGGGAGTACACTAAGTACTTAAATAAATTATTTCCTTTTTCTTCTCAAGAACCCTATAACTACTATTATTATACTCATTTTAAGTATGAAAAATCTGAGGTTTAAGATGATACAGCTTTTCCAAGGTAACGTAGCTGGTAAGAGAGAGTCAGGGTTCCCTGAGATCTGCCTAAATCCACAGCCCTGCTATGTCCTGAGAACTTTTCTGAAAGAAAGAGGACATTTTCTTTAGAATATTTGTAAAGAGAAAGTTTGAAGATTCTTTTTATAAGCCATTTTTCAATCCAGGAAGGCATTCCTGGCTCGCTGCAGGAAGCAATGCCACTCATCCTGACTGTCACCAGTAATCCAAAGTGTACCTGACTTTAATTTACACGACGATGAGTGCCAACAGTTTGCATATTTGTTTCTGTGAGGAATCCTTTCACACTATGCATGTATCAGCTCCAATTTAATTTGTAGCTACAGCTACATTAACATTCCCAGAATAAACCATGTTGACTTTCATCACTGAGAAATTTTCAGTCATCTAATTTTCTTACATAGACATACAATAGGCATTGAACAATCTTTATAGTCCTATTGCATAGTACAAAAAGTTTTGTTCAATTAATGCAATTGAAGGGAAAAAAATTACTAACTACAGAACCAGAACTCTCTCACAGACAAACAAAAGAGTTAGTGAGACAAGGCTTCCACTAATCTTGCTCTGGCAGCTACAGCGGTAAAGGTGCTACAAATTTACAAAAAAAGTAAACTAATAATAGAGACCCACGACCTTTCTGGGTGTGCTCTTCATATTATTTTGTAGTACTCCCATTGTTTTCAGCCCTAATGTCTTTATGCT
>NW_024349800.1:16582799-16630964 GCF_902729225.1 Pteropus medius | reverse complement strand
GTAGTATACTTATAATAATAACTGATATCTTGCATTCTGTAAGCTGGATTTTTGTCCACGATGAAGAAAGTGGATGCTCAGAGAGATAATATGCATTGTTCAGGATTAACCCGTGGTTGAGGGCAGGAATGAGAACTCATCCAGACCCCTGATTCCAAAATTCATGCTGTTTTTCATAACACTATGATGTCATGTCTTTACCAGATTTAAAGGGTCTATGTAGGTAATAGGAAGAAGTCCACGAATTATATCTTTGAAGTTATAAAATCAATGAAAATCATGATTCAATTTATAAGACTCACTAAAAATCCAATCAATATTTCCATCAACATAAATCTTTGGCCAATATATGTTTTTGTTTTGTTTTGTTTTGTTTGTTTTTTACTAGTTTCAAGTATACAGTACATTGGTTAGACATTTATATAGTTTGTGAAATGATCCCTCTGATTACTTTATCTTCCCTCTGCCTCTACACCTAGCCATTAACTACTGCTGACTGCATTCCCTATGCTGTGCTCCCCATGCCCGTGACCATCTATCAACTACTAATTTGTACTTCTGTAATGCTTCACTCTTTTCTCCAAGTCCCCCAATTTCCCTCCCCTCTGGCTGTCACCACATAGTCCTCTATATTTGTGGGTCTGTTTTTGATTAGTTTATTCTTTTTGTTCCTTAGATTCCTCATATTAGTAAAATCATACAGTATTTATCTCTCTCTGACTTATTTCGCTCAGCATAATAAGCTCTAGGTCCATCCATGTCATTGCAAATGATAAAATTTCATTTTTTTTATGGCTGAGTAATATTCCATTGTATATAAGAACCATAATTTCTTTATCCAGTCATCTGTTGATGAGCACTTAGGTTGTTTCCTATCTTGGTTATTGTAAATACTGCTACCGTGAACATAGGGGTACATAGATCTTTATGAACTATTGTTTTGGTTTTCTTTGGATAAATACCCAGAAGTGCAACTGCTGGGTCAAAAGGTAAGATCCATTTTTAATTTTTTGAGGAAACTTCAGACTATTTTCCATAATGGCCGTACCAATTTGCAATCCCACCAACAGTGTATGAGGGAGGGTTCTTTTTTTTCCACATCCTCACTAACACTTGTTGTTCTTTGATTTATTGATGGTAGCCATTCTGACAGGTGTGATATGATATCTCATTGTGGCATTTCTTTGATGATTAGTGATTTTGAGCATCTTTTCATTTGTCTAAGGCCAATATGTTTTATGGTGTCTGTGGCCCATCCTCTCTTCTGTTTGAAACTGGGAAACTGACTGACCATACATGGTGAGAGACAGTAGCCATACTGTGTACATGAGATTCCCCCTAAACCCCTGTACATGTGATTGGACCAGAGCATGGCACTTGCATAATAGGCAGCCAATTCACTGGTCTGCCAGGAACTGATACCAATGGCTCAGCTTAAAAAGATGAACTGAGCCAGAGAGATTCCCATCTTGAGAATATGGGACTAAGTTAGCAGCAGAGTCAAAGCTAGCTTGTAGAAAGTATCAGGATAACCATGACAGCCCACAGGCAACTGAAATTATGAGGAAATGGAAATCACATGTATAAATAATAAGAGCCATCATTTATATGGTACTTACTATGTGTTTCATTTTCTTAATGTATTTACCCTACAAAGTAATTACTGTTATTAACAACTCCCCACCACCACCATTTTACTGATGAGAACACTGAGGCACAAAGGAATTAAAAATTTTGTCACACAGCTAGGAAGTGAGGGAACAAGATTAAAACCCAGGCTATGTAACTTTGCTATCAAATTTGATTTCACATAAAGGCAACTTAGTGTACAGACATAGAGAAAGTAATAAATGACAGTACACATGCAAAGAGAAACAGGCACGAGAGAGAGAGAGAGAGAGAGAGAAACTGAAAGAAGGTATTCAGTTCCCAGCTGTACCTTAGCTCCTCTTCTCAGATTCCATGAAATCCTTAGTTATGGCCTTACATGGACAGTTTATCCAGTCATCTTTGGGCCTCCCAAGGACCTGTGCTGAAAAACTGCAAGATAAAGTATCTCTTTTACTTTTTGTCAGAACATATATACCCTCTTACTATTTGCTTATCTTTTCTAAATGCAACAGAAAACAGTCTAAATAGTTGTATGGATAAATGAAGATTTATAAAGTTATAGGGGAGCGTTAGTATGTACAATTTTTACATCGCATAAGTGAACTGACAGATAACTCTTAGAATTTTTAATATTATACCAGAATGACTGAGTAGACCAAAGAAAATTTTGAAAACAAAGATTAGTGGTATATGATATTTCAATATGTTATAAAGCTATAAAAATCATCTTAGCTTAAAAATATTTTTATATATTTTATATTTATATATATTATTTTATACTTATATGTAAACAAATAGAACTTTGACCATACCACAGGTAAAATATTCAAAGTAGTTAAAAGATTTGAATTTAAAAATGAAACCATTAAAAAAAAAGTGCTGCAAATATTCATAGAAAATCACTATATTGAAAAATTAAATGACAAATTTGAGAAAATATTTGCAACAAATTCAATAAAGATTTAATACCTTTAAAACATATGCACTACAATGTGAATATACTTAATACCACAGAACTATACCCTAAAAAATGGTTAAAATGGTAAGTTTATGTTATATATATTTTACCTCAATAAAAAATACATATGTAAATTCCCTGGGAAAAATATATTAAGAACTTAATAGACTCATGGCAAAGAGATAGCTACTTACTTCAAAAAGTAAAACAATACTTGCTATCAAACATTTGGGATGGTGTTTTCTGAAAAGTAAGAAAATGAATAAATTCCTAGGGATAGGAGAATGATCAACCTCGTGATTAATCAAACAATGCCAAAGGAGTTTGATTCTACTACAATTTATCCAAAAACTTACCTCCTGCAGAGGTTTTTAAGGAATTATTCCCAACTATAGGGTACAGTTCTATGAAACTAGAACTTTCCTGTATCATTCTTTTAGAAGAATTTGGCACCCCGGATTTCGGTGGATGTGGTGGATTGGTACTTAACAGCCACTCCTACCTCCTTCTTGACTAAAATAACTTCCTAACCCGCTAAACTGCCAGAGCTAGAAAAGTTGAAAGTCATTTTTCCAGATTCCTTCATAGTTGCCATGTGAGAGAAAATGCAGACTAGAGCCCAGGAGCCCACTTATGAAAAAAATACAAAAGCACAATATAGATACAGAAGTGACTGTATCTGCAGAAAAAAACACAAAACTACAATTTTAAAATCCCAAACATCTGATGAATACTGCAACAATCACAAAAACCCAGAAAAAAATGCACAATGCTTTTAGTAATCAATTGCCTGACTCCTCTTTCATATATCTATAATCTATATAATTTTTTAAAAATTTTTGCTGCATATTCTGATCACCTTTTATATATGACAATAAATTTGTAATATCACTGCCTTGAGGGAAAATAAAAAGATAATAATAGTCTTTTTTCTAGTGTGGGTAATAAAAATTTTTTTTTAATTTTCTGATAGTTTAGAAAACTACTTTTTACATCTCATCATTGGTAGTGTCATGTAAATTTTTAGGAAAACCTAGTTTTCCTAAAGTTCATGAAAACCTCAGTTAAGGTTTTTTTTGCATAAAAGCTGTAAGATTCAGGGTAACATGAACCTTCAGTCATCTTATATCTCCATTGCAGTCAGCACTGTTAATATTCCATGTCAGTAAGAAATTTAAATATTATCTCCATGTGTTCATATAATTTGTTCTTCATTAATTAGATTATTAAATATTGTAAGAGTCAATTCATGGCCTCTGTTTGGAATTTATCTTTTCTTCTTAATGAAAGAATATAATTTTGATGTAATATGAATTCTACAATTTACTTCTTAATGTCAAAACAATTTCTATTCATTGTACCACATTTTCCTTATCATTTTTGTTCTATATTCTATTATTTTTATCTAACTTTTCTCTCAGTTCTATAATGAATATATAATGATGTGCCATGGAAGCCAAACCTAGTGAAAAAAGACATGAGGAAAGAAGTGTGTAAACTGTCATAAAAATAATGGAATAATAATCAATTGTAGGTCCCAGAGTTGACACTAGAGGGAGTGAGCTGAAAAGCTAGCAAGATCTCAGTTTAGGTAACACCTCCTTGAGGGAAATCTCCCACGACTCCCCAAAACTGGGTTTGGTATTTATTCCTTCCATAGCACTCTCAGTTCATACCACAAGTAATACACATAACACTACACTGAAATTGCCTTTTTTCAAATTAATTAATTAATTAATTAATTAATTTTATGTTGACATTGGTTAATGAAATCCAGTAAGTTTCAGGTGTACATTTTAACAGCAAAGCATATATACACACTCCTGACCCATTGAAACTATCAGATAATAAACAAATGTTTTTTTTAAGTTACTAAGCCTGTGGTAATTTGTCATGCATTAATAGAAAATTAATACATTTATTTTCCACTCTTCTGGATTTTCCAGGTTTTTTGTAATAAGTATGTTTATTTTATAACAGAAGAAAAAAACTTTTTATAACAAAAATAAAAGCAAATTACTATAGATAATTGAAGATAACCAAGCCATATTTTGCCGAAGAACGAACTGACATTATTTTTCTTAATGTCGTTAACAGCCGCATTAAATAGGAAGAAATCTTCTCTTTGTATTTAATTCTTGGGATCAAGTCCAAAGTTACCCAGCTTGAGGATAAAAGCTAACACACTCTATATAATCAAACTGGGTTGGTTCTGAAAACGAATGTGCTAAAAGGTAAACCTCTGCATAAATCACTCTTCTCTTGCTATATTAAGCTTCTATGAAATCATCTTGAACAAACAGATTTTCATTTTAGTTTAGACACCAAAACCCAGCAGGGTACCCCACTAATTAATGATGATAAAACTGAGTGGAAAGGGAGGTCATCATGAAACAAACAATATAACAATCAGTCAAGCTTACGGCAGCTGGTAATATTCAAATACTGTATAGTACTTGACTCTCTAGCACCACTCCATGGAGTCCTGCTGAGCTGCTAAACACTTTTAAATTAATATCAAAATAGCCAATGCAATCACAGTATTAAGATGAGGACTCAAAGGTATAATGTGGTATTTACTGATCACCCACAATGAGCATGCTTAGCTTAAATCCTAATATAAAAACACAAAACACTCTTTCCTCCAACACCCATCTGCCTCCTCTGTCTTCCACATAAACAAGCTAAACGGAGATTAGATAGAAAATTATCACCTCTGGATCTTTTAAGTCCCTGCTGGTGACTTTGTGATTCCTTCTGCCATTTGAAATTGGTTTTTTATTTATTATTTTTTCATTTGGTGTTAAGCGTTATTATTTCATTATTCCCTCAATCTATGTTTACATTTGTCACCATAAGAGGTCCAGGACCCTCATGTCAGCCCCCATGCCTTCTATTCTAATCCCAATTCTCTCTGTGAGAAATGAAGCAATCCCTCTACCCACCCCCCAACCCCAACACCATTCCAGATTTATTTTTTCCATACGTTGGGATGGCTTCTTAGCATCTTATGTTAGTCAAAGTTGGCATTTCCACATAAGAGACTTGGGAAGTTTATAAGCTGATGTAATCAACTAGGTGGATAAATCTCTGAGTGCAGGTTCCAATCGTCTCAGCACTGTGGCTGAAGGAAGTTCTATAATCTTTTAGAACCATCTTAGAAACTGACGGGTTTTCAGCTGGTGCCTTGAGCCGAGAGTCAAGGACTTTGATGCGTCATTTTCTGCTGGTAGACTGTCCATTGCTGTACCAGACAGTCCTTGAATCCCTTACACCCTTCAACTGCCCTTTTGCAGCAGTCACTTTGTCTCACGAACCCAGCCTTCAATGGGACTGTCGTTCAAGGGGACAACAGGTGATGATTTGATCAGCTGGGTTTTTTCACTAATTTCAATAGCTGCTGAGGTCCAGTTTCTTAACACCAGCTTGAATTCCTATTCCCCTTATCTGCTCCCAGGACAGGTAGGATAAATTTCAGTTTCCCTCCCTTTTTTCTCCTTAAAGTCTATTGCCTATAACATCTGGTACAGCTTTCAGTAGCAATCAGGGCTTTCGAATGCTAATAAAAGAAATTGACTCTGGTTAATTAAACCAAAAATGGAAATTATTTAAAAGATGTAGGATAGTTTACACATTCTCTTGGGAGAGCTTGAGAGGCAAACTTAGGAATTTTACAGCTAGAAACATTTCTTAAAAGCAAACCAAGGGACTTCTCAAGTAAAGACATCTTGAAGCTCCTGCTGGGCACAGATATGACAGCACATTCTGGCAGTCTTAGTGACCAGACCTCCAGTCCCATATGTTGTCCAAATATGTAGGTGTCACTAGTTACTTATTCACAGTCTGAAGAGCAGGTGGATCTGAATGACAGAGCCGAGACCAATGTCTTATCTGCAAGGAGCCTGGAAAGGGGAATATCTGGCAAGGCATCCTAAGGGTAAACATTTCCCAAACATAGAAAATGGGTTCTGATGCTTGGCTGGACAAAAGAGACTGATAAGCCTTCCTTTTCTTGTGGAAGTCACCGGGTTGAGAGGGGCGTGGACTCCTCTTCCCACCAGGTCCTGCGCTCATCCACTGATACTGGTGTACTCCGAAAAAAGGGAATCATCTGGCAAAAAAGTGACTGTGCCAGCTGTGTTCAAGGCTCCCATTTGACCAGATATTGTGAACTTTGTTCACACCAACTTGCGCAAAAACAATAGACAGCCCTGTGCTGTCCGTGAATTAGCAGGTCATCAAACCAGTGCTGAGTCATGGAGTATTGGCAGAGCTGTGACTCAAATCCCCAGAGTTTGAGGCAGTGGGACTCATCGTTCTGGCCAGGGCGCTTCTGGCAGTATGTCCCGTGGAAGCTGCAAGTTTGATCCAAACAAAACCTGGCACCGTTGGCATAGCAGAGTGAACACAACACAGAAGCGATATGCCATCTGCTCTGCCCTTGCTGCCTCAGCCTTATCGTCACTGGTCATGTCTAAAGGACATCGTATTGAGAAACTTCCTGAACTTCCTTTAGTGATTGAAGAAAAAGTTGAAGGCTACAAGAAGACCAAGGAGGTCATTTTGCTTCTTAAGAAACATAAGACCTATACCTCTCCCTGTACCCAGCTAAGGAGACCTTGCCTCATCTATAATGAGGACAATGGCATCATCAAAGCTTGGTTTTTCAAACAAAAGGCTGTGTTGCCCCCAGGTCTTTAGGGAAGACAGGCTGTTCCAAGCACAACCGCCTTCCTGGAGTGTGGACACAGGGGGTCCCAGAGCCACAATTCGACATAGTCCCAGCTCATCCACGAGGCCCCGGGGCTCCTTCCTGAGGCCTCTGCTCCTTCCCGCGCTCTCAATATGAAATGAAACTTCTGGACTAGAGCAAACACCTCCTCCCTGGCACTTTTCTCCCTGGGATGGTCTTGGTGGTCCGTGGATACTCATTCAAAATTAAGTAAACTAAGTCTCAGAGACGTGATCACATGGCTAATAAGTGACAGAATCAGAGTGTGGACACAGGGGCTTCCAGAGACACAATTCAACCCGGTCCCTTCTCATCCAAAAGGCCCAGGAGATCCTTCCTGAGGCCTCTGTTCCTTCCTGCTTTTTAAATTTGATATCAGACTTGTGGACTGGGGAAGACACCTTCCTCTCCGTCACCTTTCTGCCTGGGCTGGTCATGATGGATTCTGTATACTCATTCAACATTCAGAAAACTAAGTCTCATGCAGGTGATCACACAGCTAATAAGTGAAAGAGTCAGATACAGATCAACATGTGTCTGGAGTTTCCCAAACGGACCTCTTTCTACCAGCTGAAGGATGCCATTTTGGCTTCTTCCTCGACAAGGATGGAGGGGCAGATGGGAAGATGGAAGGGCGGGCCAAAGCATCCCTGGGCACACTGTCTGTGGGTGGCTTTGAAGTCTGTATGAGGATACAGAGAGGAATTAGACATATTTTATGCCTCAAGAAGCTCAATGGGACCCTGAGTGCTTATCAAACATCTGTACCCAACTACGCTCAAAAGATTGAACATTCCCTGCAAAGCTCCAGGACCTGGGAAGCCTGTGCATTTGCCATGAGTGAGAAATTTCACAGAAGTCTGCACTTTTTGATAACAAGCACGTGAATTGAATGTGTAACACCAGAGCTCCCATATATAAGAATATATGCACATATACAAGAATATATGAATATGTCCATATATAAGAATATATGCACATATAAGAATATATGCACACATAAGAATATATATGCACATATATATATGGTGGGTTTTAGAACAAAAGGCTATATTGCCACCAGGTCTTTAGGGATGGCAGGCTTTTCCCAGCACATCCGCCTTCTGGGAGTGTGGACACAGGGGGTCTTCAGAGCCACAATTCGACATAGTCCCAGCTCATCCGAGAGGCCCCAGGACTCCTTCCTGAGGCCTCTCTGCTCCTTCCCGTTTCTCAATTTGAAATGAAACTTCTGGACTAGAGCAGACACCTTCCCCCCGTGAGTTTTCTACCTGGGATGGTCTTGGTGGTCCGCGGATTCTCATTCAAAATTAAAAAACTCAGTCTCAGAGAGGTGATCACATGGCTAGTAAGTGACAAACTCCCATGGCGGACACAGGGGCCTCCAGGGCCACAATTCAACCTGGTCCCTTCACATCCAAGAGGCCCAGGGGCTCCTTCCTAAGGACTCTGTTCACTTCCTGCTTTTGAAATTTGATATCAGACTTCTGGACTGGAGCAGACACCTCCATCACCTTCACCTTGCTGCCTGGGCTGGTTGTGATGGTTCCTGTACACTCATTCAAAATTAAGAAAACTAAGTCTCAGAGAGGTGATCACACAGCTAATAAGTGGCTGAGTCAGATACAGACCCAAGCTGTCTGACATCTCAGCAAACTGACCTCTTTTTACCAGGTGAAGGGTGCCATATGGGAATCTTCCTCGAAGAGGATGGAGGGGGAGATGGGACGATGGAAGGGCGGGCCTAAGCATCCCTGGGCACACTGTCTGTGGGTGGCCCTGAAGTATGCATGAGGATACGGAGAGGAAGTAGACAAATTTTCTGCCTCAAGGAGCTCAATTGTACCCTGAGGGCTTGTCACAAGTCTGTCCCCACTACCCGCAGAAGATTAAACATTCCCTACAAAGCCCCAGGGCCTGGGATGCCTGTGCCTTCGCCGCAAGTACGAAATTTCTCGGAAGTCTGCATTTTTGGCTCACAATGCACGTGAATTCAGTGTGCAATGCCAGAGCTCCCATATATATGTGTGCATATATGTGAAAATATATGCACACATATATATGGTGGGTTTTAGAACAAAAGGCTATGTTGTCCCCAGGTCTCTTGGGATGGCATGTCGGTGCAAGCACATCCGCCTTCCGGGAGTATGGACACAGGAGTTCCCAGAGCCACAATTCGACACAGTCCCAGCTCATCCAAGAGGCCCCGGGGCTCCTTCCTGAGGCCTCTGCTCCTTCCCGCTTTCTCACTTTGAAATGAACCTTCTGGAATAGAGCAGACACCTTCCCCCGTGAGTTTTCTGCCTGGGATGGTCAGGGTGGTCCATGGATTCTCATTCAAAATTAAGAAAACTAAGTCTCAGAGAGGTGATCACATGGCTAATAAGTGACAGAATCAGAGTGTGGACACAGGGGCCTCCAGAGCCAGAATTCAACCTGGTCCCTTCTCATTCAAGAGACCCAGGGGCTCCTTCCTAAGGACTCTGTTCCTTTCCTGCTTTTTCAATTTGATATCAGACTTCTGGACTAAAGCAGACACCTCCCTCTCCGTCACCTTTCTACCTGGCCTGGTATGATGGTTCATGTATACTCATTCAAAATTCAGAAAACTGAGTCTCATACAGGTGATCACACAGCTAATAAGTGACAGAGTCAGATACAGATCAACAGGTGTCTGAAGTTTCCCAAACGGACCTCTTTCTAACAGGTGTAAGATGCCGTTTTGGATTCTTCCTCGACAAGGATGGAAGGGCACATGGGACGATGGAAGTGTGGGCCAAAGCATCCCTGGGCACACTGTCTGTGGGTGGCTTTGAAGTCTGCATGAGGATACAGAGAGGAATTAGACATATTTTCTCCTGCAAGGAGCTCAATGGGACCCTGAGTTCTTGTCAAACATATGTACCCAACTACCCGCAGAAGACTGAACTTTCCCTACAAAGCAACAGGGCCTGGGAAGCCTGTGAATTTCCCGCAAGTGAGAAATTTCTCAGAAGTCTGCACTTTTGGCTCACAATGGACGTGAACTGAGTGTGTAATGCCAGAGCTCATATATATATATATATATATATATATATATATATATATATATATATATATATATATATATGTATATATATATATATATATGGTTTTTTAGTGAAAAGGCTGTGTTGTACCCAGGTCTTTAGGGAAGGCAGGCCGTTCCAAGCACATCCGCTTTCCCAGAGTGTGGACACAGCGGGTCCCAGAGCCACAATTCGACATAGTCCCAGCTCATCCACGAGGCCCCGGGGCTCCTTCCTGAGGCCTCTGCTCCTTCCTGCTTTCTCAACTTGAAATGAAACTTCTGGACTAGAGCAGACACCTCTCCCCCGTCACTTTTCTGCCTGGGATGGTCGTGGGGGGTCCCTGGATACTCATTCAAAATTAAGTAAACTAAGTCTCAGAGAGGTGATCACACGGCTAATAAGTGACAGAATCAGAGTGTGGACACTGGGGCTTCCAGAGCCACAATTTAACCTGGTCCCTTCTCATCCAAGAGGCCTGAGACACCGGCTGTACCCACCCTCCCCCCCACCGTCCCCGTACTCTGTCCTTGCTGCTGCTCAGTACTCAGAGGCCCCGACCGTGAACCAAGACACAAGACACCCCAGCTCAGAAGCCACGTCCCATCTCAGAACCCGAGGACTCAGGTCGGAATGCAATAGTCGGCACCCGGCCAGCCCAGATGTCACTGACAGCAGCTTCAGGGTCCCCCAGGCAGCGGACCATGCTGTGAGAAACCCCTCTCCACCATACAGCCAGAGACTTCCTGTGCAGAATCTCTACGCCGACCCCACAGGCTGCTCACTACCACCCCACAGTTCCCCTCTGATGCTGCTTTAGAGTATGGGAGTTTTCCTTAAGCCTGAACCCCAACCTGTCCCCCAATCACAGACATGCCCAGAAATGCACACGGGTGCCAACGCCAGCCCCTCCTTCTCAGTTCTCACATCTCCCCCCTCCGCCCCTGCTCTGCAGTCAGAAGCTGAGGGACCCCAAGGGCAAATATGTTTCTTTACAAAACTCACAGCCCCTCCCAGCATGCGATGCCTGGGGGAGCAGGAGGGGCCGGGGCCTCACAGGCCTGAGACCCCAGGAGCACCAACCTCGCCCCCAGCCACATCTGAAGGCGGGGAGGGCACAGAGGGACAATGCTCCCTCTCCAAGGTCACGACCGCGTGTCCAGTCGGCTCATGGATTCCTGCAAAGGCCTGCAGACGGCTGTGTCTGTTTCGGCCACGTCGGCGCCTGGTGGCCAGCGCTGTATTCTGTGACAGCGGGCATGGGCGTGGAGGGCCGTGAGGGGCCTGAAGCTGCGCGCAGCTCCGGGGCCTATTTGCTGCCCTCGGACCACCCCGGCGGACTACGGGGCAGGCGAGGGAGAGATGTGGAGTCCCGGGCTCACCTTTGAGCGGTCCCCAGCCCCCAGCATTGGCCAGGCATCTCTCAGGGCCGTCGCGTTCCACAGGGGTGAACTGCTGCGGCTGCGGGACGCATGAAAGGGCTCAGGCCCCCTCCCTCTGTCCCTGCCCCCTAAATCCCACTGCAACTTCTGAACCTAAGGACCTTGGAAAAAATAAGGGCTGACACTTACATGAAATGACTTTGTACCTACACCGAAACCCTCGGTGATGAATATCGTTAGGACCATCCACAGGTAACTGAGAAGCTGAGGTACTAAGAGGCAGGGTAGAAACTGCTGCGTGTTCAAACCTGACTCCTCCTCCCACTGCCTGTGAGAACGAGGCAATTTGGCACACGTGGTTGGGGGAGAAGCCGGGTTTGAACACGGGGCAATTTATGACCCGAGCAGGTGCTCTTAACTAGTGTCCTCTGCCCCTGCCCCACAGCCCACTCCCTTTCCATCCAATGGTCTGGAAATACTCTGCACCCTGACCCCCAGAAAAAAGTAAAGACGGTGGGGACAGCGGCTTCTGATGCTTCACGCTGCCCCGTCCTCCTCCAGGGCTGAGGAAAGACGCTCACACTTGGAGCCACCCCAAGTAGCTCAATGGGACCCTGAGTGCTTGTCAAACGTCTGTACCCAACTACCCGCAGAAGAATAAACATTCCCTACAAAGTCCCAGGGCCTGGGAAGCCCGTACATTTGCCGCAAGTGAGAAATTTCTCGGAAGTTGGTAATTTTGGCTCACAATAGACCTGAATTGAGTGTGTAATGCCAGAGCTCCCATAGATATATGTGCATATATATATATGAATATATATGTGCATAGATATGAATATATATATGAATATATATGCACGTATATATAAGGTGGTTTTTAGAACAAAAGGCTGTGTCGCCCCCAGGTCTTTAGGGAAGAAGGCAGGCCGTTCCAGGAACAACCGCCTTGCTGGAGTGTGGACACAGGGGTACCAGAGCCACAATTCGACACAGTCCCAGCTCATCCAAGAGGCCCCGGGGCTCCTTCCTGTGGCCTCCACTCCTTCTTGCTTTCTCATTTGAAAAGAAACTTCTGGACTAGAGCAGACACCTATCCCCGGTCAACTTTCTGCCTGGGATGGTCGTGGGGGTCCGTGGATACTCATTCAAAATTAAGTAAACTAAGTCTCAGAGACGTGATCACACAGCTAATAAGTGACAGAATCAGAGTGTGGACACCGGGGCTTCCAGAGCCACAATTCAACCTGGTCCCTTCTCATCCAAGTGGCCCAGGGGCTCCTTCCTGAGGCCTCTGTTTCTTCATGCTTTTTCAATTTGATATCAGACTTCTGGAATGGAGCAGACACCTCCCTCTCCTTCACCTTTCTGCCTGGGCTGGTCATGATGGTTCCTGTATACTCATTCAAAATACAGAAAACTGAGTCTCACAGGTGATCACACAGCTAATAAGTGACAGAGTCAGACAGACCAACAGGTGTCTGAAGTTTCCCAAACTAACCTCTTTCTACCAGGTGAAAGATGCCATTTTGGCTTCTTCCTCGACAAAGATGGAGGGGCACATGGGACGATGGAAGGGCGGGCCAAAGCATCCCTGGGCACATTGACTATGGGTGGCCCTGAAGTCTGCATGAGAATACAGAGAGGATGTAGACATATTTTTTCCCCCAAGGACCTCCATGGGACCCTGAGTGCTTGTCAAAATTATGTACCCAACTACGGGCAGAAGATTGAACATTCCTTACAAAGCCCCAGGGTCTGGGAAGTCTGCGCATTTGCCGCAAGTGACAAATTTCTCAGAAGTCGGCACTTTTGGCTCACAATGGACGTGAACTGAGTATGTAAAGCCAGAGCTCCCATATATATATGTGCATAAATATGAATATATATGCACATATACATATGGTGGTTTTTTAGAACAAAAGGCTGTGTTGTCCCCAGGTCTTTAGGGATGGCAGGTTGTTCCAAGCCCATCCGCCTTCCTGGAGTATGGACACGGGGGGTCTCAGAGCCACAATTGGACATAGTCCCAGCTCATAGAAGAGGCCTCGGGGCTCCTTCCGGAGGCCTCTGTTCCTTCCTGCTTTCTCAATTTGAAATGAAACTTCTGGACAAGAGCAGACACTGCCCCCCGATCATTTTTCTGCCTTGGATGGTCGTGATGGTCCGTGGATACTCATTCAAAATTAAGTAAACTAAGTCTCAGAGAGGTTATCACACGGCTAATAAGTGACAGAATCAGAGTATGGACACAGGGGCTTCCAGAGGCACTATTCCACCTGGTCCCTTCTCATCCATGTGGCCCAGGGGCTCCTTCCTGAGGCCTCTGTTCCTTCCTGCCTTTTTCAATTTGATATCAGACCTCTGGACTGGAGCAGACACCTCCCTCTTCTACAACTTTCTGCCTGGGCTGTTCGTGATGGTTCCTGTATACTCATGCAAAATTCAGAAAACTAAGTCTCATACGGGTGATCACACAGCTAATAATTGACAGAATCAGATACAGACCCACAGCTGTCTGAAGTCTCCCCAAACTGACCTCTTTTTAACTGGTGAAGGATTCCATTTGGGTTTAAAGTGTATAGGTAAAATTCTCGATACATGTCTTCGTACTTCTTTGTTCATTAATGGACGGATATAATGCCAGAGTTCTATATATATATATATATATATATATATATATATATATGCACGTATATATATATATGGGAGCTCTGGCATTACACACTCAATTCACTGCTTATTGTAAGCAAACACATTTTGAAACTTGCTACTCTTGGGCATGTGGGAATCACTGCTTAATGTAAGCAAACATGACATTTTGAAACTTGCTACTGGTGGGCATGTGGGCTGTTTCTGCATCTGGGCTGAAAGTCCTTTCCCAAGTTAGACAATCTGTATGGCACATGGCGTAGAGTTGCCTCTCTCAAGAGTGACTGCTACCATCCCATACAGTCCTTAGCAGAATCTTGAAAAGGCCAGAGATCCAAAGAACTCTCCGAGCACCACGCAAGAAGACTCATCGCAGAATCCTAAAGAAGAATCCCCTGAAAAACCTGCGAATCCTGTTGTGATAAACAGATACGCAAAGACCAAGCTCCAGAGCAGCATCCTTTGCCAGGCCAAGAACTACACGCTCCGGATGGGTAAAGCAGCAGCACTAGAAGCCAAATCAGATGAGGAGGGGGTTCCAGGCAAGAAGCCTGTGGGAGGAAAGAAAGGTAAGAGGGCTGTTGGCGTTACAAAGCAGAAGCCTTTGGTGGGAAAAAAGGCTGTAGCTACCAAGAAACCAGCAAGCAGCTAAGAAGCCTGCAGAAAAGAAATCCACCACAGAAGAAAAGAAGACTGAGGCACAAACTGAAATTAGTTTATTCCATAAAGGTCAAAGCACTTTGGATAGCTAATTTTGAATAAAAACCTGATTAAAGAGGCAGTGAGAAACATGAAAAAATAAAATAATAAATGTCCACTACAGGAGCTTTATGAGAAATAGCAGGGGCCGTGGCTGTCGACAGATCCAGGTTTAAATCTGTGCATTTCCTTCACTTGTAGCTTGACTTTGGGCAAGTTAACTTCTCATAAATGGACATGAAACCTCTTTAGGGGGAATTAAAAGTGTGTGGACCTGATGTTCAAAAAATGAAAGCTCTTACCTGAAAAATTATTCAAATGATGCACTATTTGGGGAGGTCTCATCTTTGTAAAACATTTTATTTTTTATTGAACTTTTCATATATTATTCTTTTTTCCCCAATTAGAACACTTTAGATGAGTGACATGTTTTATGTATTTTTATTTCTCACAGCAGTACACACACACATACACACAAAGTTAATAAATAAACTAATATCCCAGATCTCATAAATCAAAATGAGAGATAAAAATGTTTCATTCTATAGCAGTGAATGGCAGAATATATAAGTACAGGTTGTGTCACACTCTAACTATGAAGTGGGTTTCTAGAGAGCCTCCACTAATGACTGAAAAGTAACAGTTGTGTTATTCTGCTCTAAAATACCACTGAACATAAATGCTACCAAACAGGCCATTACTATGATAAAATTTCAAGTATCTGAACTAAGTCAATTCAAGGGGAAACAAATGGCATAATCTGAAAATATGATAGTAGCAAAAAGATACTTTTTGTACAAGGCAAAAAAATGAATAATGAAAATAAAACTAACATGGATTAATAAAAATGCAGTGAGACATAAATATAGTTTTTATTTATTTCTATAAATAAATAAATATTTTTATTTATTTAAATATACATATTTAAATAAATATAGTTTTCAACTCATTCACAGTACTGAAGAATACTCCTGCTAGAACAACTTTCTAAAGTATAAATCTAAACCATTTCACTATCTTCCTCAAATTCCCCTGATCCTCAAAATAGACCATACTCTACTTGGCATGGTAAATAAACAAGTAAATAAAATCTGATTTAAATTTTTTAAAAATTCCTCCTCCTCTTACTCAGTGCTAGAGAATTGAGTTTTTTTCCTACTGTCTCTACCAAATATTGATGATTTAGCCAAAAAATAAAAAATGTGGCCTCCAAGTTCTGCTCTCACAGTATGGCCTTGGCAAGTCATTTGGCCTCTCTGAGTTCAGTTTCTACATTTGCAAAATGCAGAAATTGGATAAGATTCTTTCCAGCCTTGAAAGATTGTCAGCCCTATTTGGCCAAAGTCCACTTGCCCGCGCCCTGCCCCCACCTAAAGTAGGCCCTATTTCCATTTGGCTTGATTGATCAAGGTAATCAGCCAAAGGAGATAAAACACAAATTGTTAAGCTGCCAATTCTGAGTCACATAAGCAAAAAATAATCTAGCTACTCAGCATTTCCATAATGCTTTATTATATCTTTGAACACTGTTTAGACATTAATCAACACAAATTTAGTCACAGAGTATAAAAGAAGACCCAGAGATGAAGAAATTTGTCCTTGACGAAATTTTCCAAACAAGTCAAAAGTAAAAAAAAAAAATGACAGTTTAAAATAGCGGGTAAATGACCCTTCAGGGGACTGAGCAAGGTGCATGCATCGTTCTTTGGTACAGAGCGTATCACATAATGCTCAGATGGGAGAAGAATGCCACAATCTGGATTGGGCCCCAGTTCTTGGCTCCTCATACCCACTCAATTCCACATAGCCCAGCTCATCCAGAGCTGGGATAATGACAGCCACTCTTCCACCTGACACCCAGAAACCACTCTTCTGACCTTCCCACCGATCCCTCCTTCTTACACTTAGAGAACTCATTCACTCTTCCCCAAGCATTTGTTATACCCACCAGTGTTTCACATAACCCCCAAAGAAATAAATCCTTGTCCTTCATCCGCATCACCTCTGTGGCCTCCACTCTCTATCTTGTTCTGCTCCAGTGACCCTGGCCTCTCTTCTCCTTCACATGGTAGAGGTCTCCAAGTGTCTTCCCCTCCCTTCCTTCCTCCCTCCTCCTCCTTGGACTAAGCCCATGCCTCATGTATCTGTCCAGCTCCATCTTTGTCTCTGTCTGCTCTGCTAGTCCTACTTTCCCCACTCATGGCTCAGCTGTCCCCGAGCCTGGGCCTTTATCTTGCACGTGTGGAACTCTCTCAAGCTTCGATCTGGTATTCCCCAGACACGTCTCCCTCCCTTCATTCATTTTTCAACCAGATGGTTACTAGACTTATTGTAGTGATCATGTCATTAGGTTTATAAATATAGAATAAACTATATTGTACACCCAAAACTAAAATAATATTTTATGCTAACTATATTTTAAATAAAATTTTTTTAAAAAAATACAAAAAACATTTATTACATTGGGAAAAAATTTTTTTCAACCAGATTAGATGTGATGACATTGAGCAGTGACTGAAACTTAAGTTATGGTAAGAAAGTAACTTGTAAAATTTCAGAATAAAATCTTTACTTGTAAATCTTTACTTGTAAATAATAATAACTTATTAAGAGTGACAGTTCTGAAAATTAATGTTTTTCAGTGAAAATATAATGGAATCATACTTTATTCAACAAACATTGGGTGCCTAATATGTCCTGGGGATAAAAAGATGAAAAAGATATATTCTTGAGCTCAAAATGTACACCATCTACTAAGAGAAGTAAACATGCAAAAACTTGAATTATAATGGCTTAGTTGCTGCCATAGAGGTGTGATTTAGGTGGGAGAAAATGCAAAGCAAGGTACTGTTCTGTTGTAGTTCTATCAGGGTATTTACTGCAAGACATTAAAACTGTATTTATGTCTCTACTTCTACCTTTAGATTATAGGCTGTAAAGGAACCAAACTATGTCTTTGACATCATTGATATCTCCAGAACCTGGAAAAATACTGTACCTTGTAAAATAGTCACTCAATTAGTATTGGCCTGAATTATAAGGTCTGCCTGGAGCAGGAGTAAGATTCGTGGATGGATTTGCAGAGGAGATAACATCTGAACTGGATCTTAAAAGGCGAATTGCAACTTTCTATAAAGATAAAGAAATAAAATAGCATTTATAAAATCATGAGAGACATGAAATAACAGTAATAATAACAGCTAACATATAATATGCTAGGAACTATGCTAATCATTTATAAACATTGTGATTTTATCATTACATCAACTAAATGATGTGAGTACAAGTTTTACAAATGAGGAAAGTGAAGATATAGCAGTTAAAAACTTTGTCCAAGTTTATCTGGCAGGTGAACGGCGAAGCAGGGTTTTGAATCTCAGGAACACTCATGATTCTCTGACTACAAAGCCTGGAGCTAGGGAACACTACATGCTCTTCCAGAATTGCCAGTTTTCCAAGCAGTCCAGTGCGTATGGTGTACATATACACATGGTCACCGGTTGTCTCACCACCCCCTGATGACCCCCATCCTTCCCTTCCACGCTCATGACTCTACCATTTTCATGACACAGCCTCTCTACACCCCAGATGCCCTTTGACCCTGTCTCATCTTTGCTTCTCTGCTATTGCTCCTCTGTTCCTACTGCTTTCTACTTCTCTTTTCTCTGCGTGTCATGTTCTTGCTCTCCAGGAGAGCATCTCATTGTGTTAGAGAATCATCTAAGGTCAGCATTTGTTGGTTTGGGCTGTCCAGCATTTAACTCTTAACACTCCGGCCTCCTCTTTGGAGAATCTCCTACTGTGTGTAGATGTAGGGGTAGACCCCACCTCTCACACAGTAGGCAGTGAGCAAAAGCTCTCTCTTCCTGCCCATCCTGGCTATGGGGAAGCATGTCACTTGGTCTAGGTCAGTCAGACAAGTGTAGGGACAGCTGCAGACCACCTCCATCAAAGGAGCAGAAGCAGAAGCAGAAGGCTGAACATGCTCCTCTTCTTGTATAACTTCTGCTGTGCTTCCCACTTTGGAGCTCTTCAGAGCACCTTGGTTTCTGCCTCTTTTCTAAGCCAGTTCCTCTAGATTGCTATAGATAAGGAGCCACAGACATCCCTCCAGTGAATACCTTATTGAGGTTAAGTTAGCCAGAATCATTTTCTATTGCTTGCAAACGGGAATTCAAACAGGACTCAGACACCGTGTTGTTTTGACTCTCACAGCTGAGCTGCCTTTGACTACAGCCCCTACCCACAGTCCAATCCCCTGGGCCAGGGTGGCATAGCCACATAACTAAAAGCATGGCAGCTTCTGTCAAAGCAGCCACCCGTGGCCTCTGTGTTCAGGAGGGAGCTGGAGGCACTCACTTGGACTCTCATGGACCCTAAATCAGTACTACCCTGAAAGAGATTGTCAGGTTTATATGCTGAGAGGACTGTGTTAGTGACCAGCAGGAGGTTGAAGATAATGAGAGAAAAGAGACAAAGATGGAGCAAGGGGTCTGAGGAAATGGGAGTAGGGTAGAGGGATTGGTTTTAGAAAAATCAGAGGAATCTCTTTGCCCCCCACACCCATCCTGCCCCTGAGATCGCAGAGGTAGGTATGCTTATTGAGCGGAAGGAACTTGAAGGAGTTATTGCAAATAGAGTCTACTTCCTCTGTGAGGTAAGAGCCAAGGTAACCTGCTCACAATAGAGTGTAGGGATTTGGGGGCATAATTTGAAGAGAGAGAGATGAAGACTTAGAAAAGCCACAAAGAGAACAGGAGAGAGGAACTGGCAAAAGGACCGTTAAGCTGCATTGGGGCAACTGTTACATTTGCATTCACTAATAGCAATTAGCTACTCTATAGCATTTTGAACACAAGTTTTCCCTAAAACTTTTTCAGCGCAAAATCAGGGACTTGGCAAAATCTAACAAATTTTCCAAAACAAAAAAATCATTTAACCTAGCTTCTTCATTTTGCAATTTTACAACTTTGGAACTTTCCAGAGTGAGCTCCTTTGCCGGCCCAGAAGGCAGAAATTATTAGACTAGAAAAGAAAGTTTGAGATAATAGAAACTTGTTCTTAAGGAATTTAGATTCTGTTTGACTTAGTTCTTTTTGAGATTAAAAAGTTGGTCCATTCTGTAAACAAAAGTATAAACAAAAAATTTTAAAAGAGACTTTAAACATCTTACAGAAATATTAAGTAATGATATTTATATTAACAAATTTACTCAAAGTGGTCTTTGTTATTATTACTGGTGAAAAATGTAACCACCGAAATGATCCTTGTTGAAATGTAAACAACAAGGAAAAGCTCATCTCTATAAGTCTAATAACTGCAACTTATGGGTGTGGTTATGTTTGATGATTCAGCATACCAAATTAAATCTTAAAATGCCCTGCCTGCTGGTTCTGATGAGCAACTGCCCAATACATAAATTATAGGCTTAATTTTAGATTGCTGGTTAGATTCATGAAGTAAAGATGTGCTTCTGACATGTTGTAAGTAAACGAACAATTGTTCTGCATCAGTTGGCATATCCTAAAAGAAGACAGCAACTGGACAAAATTCAACAGGCAATTTTAGCTTTTGTCACGTTTTAAATGAAAATAGTTGGCCGAACAACTACCTATCTAAATTATTGAAAGCTGGCGATTACAAATAAGCATTCTGGCTGATACTTAGAGTGGCAGTAAAAATCATTTGGAGTATGAAGAGAGTGGATAGGATTACAGAAGTAGCTTTCCCTTAAACTGCGTGGTGTGGACAAAAGTAGTTTGTTCTTCAAAGAATGAGTAAACACTGTTGAATTTACTGATGGAGGCTGCATAGATGCGGGTTAATTTACGTAACACTTCAGAGGTTTGGAGTTCAAATTGCAACAGAGATGAGGCAAAACAGATTAAAATTCATCATTACCTTCTGTTCTTTTCAAACATGAAAGCATTGCATTCTTATAGGACAACTACCAGCACACACAGGTTTTCATTTAAGACATGTTAAAGAAAACAAAACAACAAAATCTCTTTTGAATCAGAACAGCATTCAAAACCGCCACTAGAGGACAGTGAAAACACGGGATGTGGCAAGTCCTTAGATCAGAACCTTAAAATGAAAGCTGTTTTGCTTTTGGATTTTGAAAGCATTTGCTTTCTTAGGAAGGAGCGGGGAGGGGAGGGAGAGAACAAGGTATCTTTCTGATCACATTAATGTATTAATGTAATATAAATGGGAAATAGCTGTAAAAATATCACACAAGCCTGAGAGGATTTTTACTAGCACACATTTCCATGACGATGGGATGACATGCAAAGTCTGCCCGGTACCTTGGGGACAACAGTTGTAGGACAGTGATTCAGCACATATGATGTAATGAGGTCAGTTACCTAATACACTCTGATTTAACGCTGCCTCCAAAACAGCAAAAGATCAAGGATAACACATCAAAACACAAATCACTGGTATCGGCCTTATGGAACATTTATAGGCAGCTGTCTTGGTAGGTCATTCGCTGCCTGTATGTATCTGTGTTTTAAATATAAGTGATATCTTTTTAGAGTCTAAAGTCAGAATTACTACTTTTTATAAAAATTCCCATAGCTTTATTTAACCCACGTTATTCGTGGGAGGTGAGGAAGAAAAATGACTCACATGATTGCTAAAATGCTTGTGAAAATGCAGATAAAGTGGTGACAGACATTAGAGCGCTCAGCTCTTAATTCTTTAAAAATCTTTCCAAAAAGAGAATTGGGCTAGGAGTGGGGAGGCCATGAACAAGAATTCTAAGCATTATGTAGCATCCTAGACTTTAAAGCTAAAAAATATTTTAAGGTCCTCAGCATATAAAATTTTCCATTATTTCCAGCCTATAATTTTTCTCTTAGCCATTTTAAAGCAGAACAATATATACTATATATCATGGTATTACATACAACAAGCATTTTCCAAATCAGCTACTGCTGAATTGCCTGCAAAAATGTAGCTATAGATATAGTTTGCAAATGTTCAAAGTAACTGAGAATCATGAATGATTCTAGGCATAAGTGATAAATGTAATGAATAAAGACAGAAATCAGGGCCAACCCATTTTATTTCCTGCAGCAGAGCTCAGCCGGCTGGTGTGACAACTTCAGTGAACAGCACCCTGGCTCCTTGGAGGAAAAGGCTTTGGGCACTTTAAGCTGAGACAATGGGAAATAACCACATCCTTGTTCCTTCAGATCGAGATGACTAATCCTAATATATTGACAGTACAAGGGAGTAAGTGTGATACTTGGTCCAAGACAGTTTCTTCAGCAATCAATCTAAAATATAGCTGTGATTCCTGTCTGATCTCAGAAGCTAAGCAGGGTCGGGCCTGGTTAGTACTTGGATGGGAGACCACCTAGGAAGACCAGGTGCTGTAGGTGCAAAAAATAAAAAAAATAAGGGATTGTAAGATGACAAGGTCTTTGCATTCTGTGAGGTCAACCAAGGGTTGCCTTGCCTAAAAGAAAATAATAAAATAAAATATAGCTGCGATTAATATATTAAAAATATTTAATGTATTTGTCAGTAAATACTTATTTTTCATATGGATGCCTAGAAAAGTAAATCACTTATCATAACGTAAGACATCTTATAATAGAACTTGTGATCACATTTTATTCTAATCTCCTCTCTAATAATCTATGCCTTGGGTTTGACTTTCCTTTTCTTTCCATAATAGAGAATTGCACTGGAGAGTAGATCAGGCTTGCCTTAAATACCTGGCCACTTGGAATCACAAGAGTCATTCTATTTACTAGAATAGACAGAGAAACCAGAATTAGTGATGCCTAAGATTGCTGAAGAGGCCTGCATAAACTATAGTGATTCTGAGCTCCAAAGAGTTCTTGTATATCTGCTTCTACTGCGGCAAAAACCGTAGCCTGTAGGACAGGTTGTAAAACAAATTAGTTGTATGCAAGAGTAAAAGTTCAGGTTCTAAAATGCTTATAAGTTTGAAAATTTGGGGGCCCAGTTAAAGTGTGCAGTGGAATAGATTCTAGAGAGTTCTCTCTGAAGCTTCCCTAGTATCCCTAGAAGAGAAATGTGTACCTCCCAAAGTTCCTAACTGTATTTTTAGACAGCTCCATCCATTTTAAAGTTAACATACACTCCTACAAAGCAGGTTGTGTCTCACACATCACTGTCCTGCACATTTGTAATTCAATAAATGTTGACTGGATAAATGAGATTGCAAGATAGAAGGTAGAAAGGGATGGGGCTTACCCAACACACTCTGGGAACTTTGCTTCTAATGAAATTTAATCTTCCATCCAGAAGCAAGACCCAGAGCATCCACAGATGGCTCTCCAGGTGTCTGTGTTCACAGGTATCTGTGCTGCCTCAGGCCACACTCTCTAGATGTACCAGCTGTTCAGCTTTTTTCCCAATGATAGTCAGCTTTGAGGTTCCTGAACTGCTGGGCACTGTTAACTGATATTTCCTCAATGGGTTGTATTGACTGGGTCATGTCTAGCACAGCACCTCTCACATTGGAAGTGCTATATACAAGAGGAAAGAATGAAAGAATGACTAGATTGAAAGACATTAAATTCTAGTTTCTTGAATGTAGAATTTTTAGAATCAAAGTTAGTGAGGCGATTTGTTTTTCTATTCTGAGCCTTTTCTGTCTCTTCCATCTTCACACCCAATAATATCATTTGAATGACATTTGAATGGCATTTAGCTGCCACAATGACAGTTTCGTAAAGTCGGATATTTTAGGAAAACGTTGGGTTCTTTGATCTCTTATCTGGCATATAGCTACACTTCTTTTTATTCTTTCCAGGCTCTGTTTGCTCTTCTTCCCAAACATCTTCAGGTTATGGTGTTTGTGAAATTGCTTGCACTTTAATTATTTTTAATGTGTCCTCTACTAGAAGCCCATAGTAATCCTGTGCTAGGAGTGAATCCTGTATGGAGTCAATGCTGATAGACAGAGGGATGAGCTAGTATAACTACAAGAACAGGGAAATAATTAAACCTGATGCCAAAACAAATACTGAAATAAAATTCTGCCTGTTTATTTCTTCACTGTTGAGAGGAAATTTTCGAAAACAATGAAATCAATCATTTAAGAAAACAGCACCAAAATGGTCATGAAAAATAAGTGTGGGGGTGCTTAAGTACTATGATTATTTTCCTTCTTCCCTCCCTCTTTTTCTTCCTTCTTTCCTTCTGTCCTCCTTTCCATCTTCCCTCCCTCTCTTTTTTGTCTTTAATTTGTTCATTCTTTTTTTATGATTATACATATAAGTATATAAGATAAAGAATCTTCTCCCCTTTTTGGAAATACAAAAAAATGAGAGTAATGGGAAGTGGTCAAACATCCTGCAAAAATGGCATAAGTGTGACCAAACTGTCTTCAATGTATGCTATAATATTGTTCATTGTTTTGCCATGAGAGAATATTGGCAGAGTCACAATTAATATATCGTCAGAGTCACAGTTCTGGTATATCAACTATGTATACTTTAAGTTTTAATATACTTTCATAAATTTAACTCATTTCTGTAACTCAGTATATCAGAGTGTAATGGTTTCTCAACTATAAAAACCATAGAGGATTTTACATATACCCCTTAAGGCTGCCATATTTTTCATAACATTTTAGTTATGAAACATTTGACTAATAGAGAGACTCACTTGTGGCATCTCTGCCAGCAACTAAATAAATAGTTGTTCACCAAACAATTTTTCCTTTTTTCCCAAGTATACTGCTGGGTGACATGTCACCTTTCCTCTTGAATGTAGCCTTGTGACTGGGTCAATGGAATATGAATATAATAAATGATATTGAATAGTAGTAGTGTATAAATAGTAACATATATGACTTCTAGGCCTCACACACACAATTCTTCCTTTTTCCACTTACACTCATTGAGTGGAGACATAAGGTCAAGAGAATGATCTAGAGTCCACATTACTACTTGGAAGAAAGTTGCCTATTAGAGCCAGCCAACCAGACTAAGGCTGTATGTAATATGAGTGACAAATAAAGTTATTTTGGATTTTTAACCCATATGTTAAAGTTTGACATTTTTTTGTCTTCTTTTTTATTATTAAATATTATTGGGGGTGACACTTATTAACAAAATCCAATAAGTTTCAAGTGTACAATTCAACAGTATGTCATATATATATTGCATTGTGTGTTCTCCACTCATAGTTAGATTTCTCTCTGTCACCACATATTTGATCCCTTTCACTCTATCTACCTCCCCCTTCCCCCTTTCCCTCTGGTAACCACTAGACCACTGTCCATGTCCATGAGTGTCTGTTTGTTTGTCATGTTTGTTTGCTGCTTTTAGGTTTATATACCACATATGAGTGATATGTGATTTTCAACTTCTTCTGTCTAACTTATTTTGCTTAGAATGATTATCTCGAGATCCATCCATGTTGTTGCAAATGGCAGTATTTTATCTCTTCTTATAGTTGAGTAAATATTCCATTGTATATATGTACCACAGCTTCTTTGTCCAATCATCTATTATAGGACACTTTTGTTGCTTCCATGTCCTGATCACCACGAATAATACTGCTATGAACATCGGGGTGCATATATCTTTTCATATAAATGTTTTCAAACTTTTTGGGTAAATACCCACTGGAGAAATTGCTGGATCATATGGTAGTTTCAATCCATACTGTTTTCCATACTGATTGTACCAATTTGCAGTCCCACCAGCAGTGTACGAGGGTTCCTTTTTCTCTGCATCCTCTCCAATACTTGGTATTCCTTGTCTTGTTGATGATAGCCATTATAACAGGTGTGAGATGGTATCTCATTGTGGTTTTGATTTGCATTTCCCTAATAGCTGGTGAAGTTGAGCATCCTTTCATATGTCTGTTGACCAGTTGTATGTCTTCTTAGGAGAAGTGTCTGTTCAGGTCCTCTGTCCATTTTTCAATTGGATTGTTTCTTGTTGTTATTGAGTTGTATGAGTTTTTGTATATTTTGGATATTAAGCCCTTATCAAAGGCATTGTTTGCAAATATATCCCCCCATTCAGATGGTTGCCTCTTTGCCCAGTTAAAGGTTTCCTTTGCTGTGCAGAGCTTTTTAGTTTGATATAGTCCCATTCATTTATTTTTGCTTTTACTTCCCTTGCCTTTGAGTTCAAATTTGTAAAATCCTCTCTAAGTCTGAGGTCCATGAGTTTAGCACCTATATTTTCTTCTATGTAGTTTATTGTTTCAGGTCTTATATTCAGGTCCTTAATCCATTTTGAATTAATTTTGGTGTGTGGTGATAGACAACAGTCTAGTTTCATTCTTTTGCATGGGACTTTCCAGTTTTCTCAGTACCATTTATTGAAGAGGCTTTCCTTTCTCCATTGTATGTTTTTGTCTCTTTTGTTGAAAATTATTTGCCCATATAAATGGGGGATTACTTCTGGATTTCTGTAACCTTTGAAATTTTTAAGTCTTGTGTTATAGGAGTTGACCTGCCCCAACTTATACACCAATCTGAAAAAACTGATGTTGTTCTAAAGATCTTCATGGATGCAAGCTGGCATGGAAACACCAAGCTGCTTGGATTGGTATGAACATAGAGACTTGCTGTTTTCTCCCTC
Organism: Pteropus medius; assembly: GCF_902729225.1. NCBI lineage: Eukaryota > Metazoa > Chordata > Mammalia > Chiroptera > Pteropodidae > Pteropus > Pteropus medius. The sequence goes on along the minus strand of NW_024349800.1, from coordinate 16,604,298 downwards.
TCTCTGTCACTGGTCCATGAAGCATGAGACTAAAGTAAGACAGCTGTGCCAGTAACTGTGAATATTCAATTCAAATAACATTTAGTAAAGACAAGCTATGCACCAGAAACCAACAGAATGGGTCTTCCTTTAGTTAGTCACCAATAGTTGTCGTAAATACTTCTTATGAGAAGGGTAGAGACTCAGAAAACAACACAGCTTGTTAAGACAATTAACTAAAGGGTTGGATAGTAAGAAACAAACCAGGTATGAAGAAATGGGAGAGAAAGGGAGGAGGGACACCAAATGGAGGAAGTATAGGATGGGGATAGGAAGCAGGGCTTGGAGAGATTTCCTGGGGTACCCCAGAGGATTGGCAAAGGGACACTGAGGTCCTGCCCAGGGGTGGGGAGGAAATAGTAACACACACCAATGTTGGATCTGATACCTTCAGCCTTCTCTTCATCATTCCCCATCTTCTTTAATCTTCCCTCGTACATCTTATTTTTTAGCCATTTAATTATTCCATTCCCTTGGCTCTCTTTTAAAATAGGCAGGCTATTTCCTGGCTTTGCATAGACAATTTCAATTATAGTCACCTAACTGAATACAAGCTAAAAGGCTAACCAGGGGAAGCACTTTCCCATATTTTCCTAATCCATGCTCCATAGTTATACCTCAATGTACACCCCAGATGTCTGGTTGGAGACTTGAGAGGACTACCACATCAATCAAGCAATAACAAATTTTGTATCCTTTTCTGTCTCAGTAAAACACAGACCACAATGCAGTGCCTTGCATTTCTATGCAGTTCTTTTTGTAAGATATATGAAAAACAAATCATGCCCTAATTTTTGTGATTATCCAGAGTTGGCTGCCACTGAGCAAGCTTGAGCAATGTATTTCTCTGAAGGAAACACCCATCTTTCTGGGAAATTTTAAGCACATTCCTTTCTAGAAGAGAAGGGAAAGACTAAGCGGCCTCTGGCAGAATTTCAAGACCTGTCTAAAAAACTCACATTTCACAATGATGAGATGGTGCAGCAGTGAAAATTTTGATTTGATGTTGCCCACTGTCTCCAAAAGAGTCACAGTGCTTTGTATATACATAATTCGGCCCTAAGATACTTAGTTTGATAATAGCCTCCCTTGCAGAGTGAGGTAAATTACTTTGTCCAAGGTTTCCTAGAGATTATTATAGGCCTAGAGCTGGTGCTTTTGTTCAAGGAATAACTAAACAAAGGCTGGAATCTTCATGTTATCCCTTTTGAATCAAAGGGCCCTGAGCAGGCTAGGTAACTCTGACCTCTGGATCTTTATCTGCGAAATGGAAATAGGGTGACTGGACCAAGTTTCCTCCTTCTTCACTCCTTTGACTCATGTCATCCCATCCAATGGGTCAAGGTGGGTTCTTTGTGTTTCCATCCTTACCTTGGTGGAGAGGGGTCTTTTAGTAAAATGTTAAGAACTTTCCTGACCACTGAGTCAAAAGTAAACATTTAGTAATTCTCCATCATGTCACCCTGGTTTATTTCCTTCAGAGAATTCATCATTATCTGAAATTATCTTTTTAAAAATATTTATTGGTTTACTTGTCAACCATTTGCACCACCACCACCATCTCTATATGTACACACACATCAAAATATAAGTTCCATGTCTGCTTGATCACCACTGCATAGTAAAGTACCTAACCCATAGTGGTTACTTAATAAGTGAATAAATTCAAGACTTGCTATGAGAATTGATCTATATTATCTTTTCTTGGTCTTAGAGATGTTTTCTAAGAATGGGGAGATTCAGTGCAAGGAGTGTCTACCAACATAGGTAAAAGTAGTACAGTGACAAAAAGTCAGAACTGAAGGAGAGGGCAGAGGATGAGGTGGAAATGAGGATGAGAGGGGAAAGAGACGAAGGGAGAAGGGACTCTGTGAGCCTCTCTGAGATCAAACTTGGCAGTGACCGAAAGGCAACCAAGGGGAGCAATAGAAACACATCTGAACTTTCATTTGTACTTCAAGGAGATTTCTGATAGACATGAGTAAGCCTGGGGCCATTCTCATTGGACTTCCAAGCCATTTGGCATATAACAAAGGGTTAAAACTCTTATACTTATTCCTAGCAGTGATTGTGAGGATTAAAATGGTTTAAAGTGTTTATTACACTTACTACTCTGATACAGAATAAGCAGTAGCCTCAACTCCTTGAATTCCCTCCTCTCTCCAGCAGCTTCAGTATCTCTTTCCTCATTATCCCCATCAGCACTTAGACATGCTCACAGCTCCTATGTTTTACGTAAACTTTTTGTTCCTGCATCTATCTCTATTTACCTCCTTGCTTCTCTGCTCCCTTTCATAATCAAGCTTCCAAAAAGAAACGCGTCCACCACCCTACCTTCCTGATTGGTTTACCAGAATCTGGTTACAAAACCTGCCTTGATAAGGCCACCAATGACTGCTCTGAAGTCAAAAACAAGGAGCACGTTCAGAACGCTTTACTCCCGGCTTTTTCAACAAGCACCTTTCCTGCTCTGACCACCCCTTCTCACTCCCCATTGCTGCCTTTTCCTCTTCTACCTGATTTTTAAATGTTGACTTGTTCTGACCTTCTTCCCTAACTTCATTCTTTAAGTATTCTCATCCATTCCTATGCTTCAAATCCATCTACATGACAACTACCAAATTAATAGCCTCCAAATTTATATCTCAACTCTGGACGTGTATATCTAAATGTCTACTTGATACATACATTTGGATATTCTACAAACGTCACAAACATAACATGTCCAAAACAGAACTCTTGCTCTCCCCTCACCCCAGCCCAAACCAATTTGTTCCTCTTTCAGTCTTCTTCATCTTGGCAAATGACATTTACATTCATCCAGAAAATAGCAAATCTCTTTCTCAACTGCTGTGACCAATCCATCACTAAGCCTTGCTAATCTTTCTCCAAATATAATTTGACTCTTCTCTCTCTTCATCTCCATTTCCTTCACCGGTTTTACCTCCATCATCTCTCATCTGAAATTTTATTTTTACTTCCAACTTTGTGCAATTCCAATTCATTCTTAGAATTCCTATTATATCCTAGAATGATAATTTAAAAATTAAATTTGATTACATCACTCCCCACCAAATAGAATAAAATTCGTCTTTTCTATGGCTCATTCAAATAATCTACCCTCTGCCTCCTTCTAAAGCTTCATCTCATCTCAGTTTCTTATCCCTTGCCATGTATCTAGTACATGGTCTTCTTCTACCCTTCACATTTGCCAAGATTTTTTCCTACTCCTGAATCTTTTTGCACATGTTTCTTCTAGATGAAATGTTTTCCCAGTTGCTTTCACCTGTCTGCTCCTGGTAACTCTGCAGGTTTCCGTTCAAATATTTTCCCGATTCATCAATCTAAATTAAATCTCTCCTATTTTTTCCTGAATCCTGTCCTTTTTTTAAACCATTTAACACAATTTGCAATTATTTAGTTGTTCACGTGCTATAATATCTATGATCATATATAATATACAATTAATATTAAGATATTAAGTATCAAATGTTAAGATTATATATATACTATTAGATAATTATATATAAAATAGATATGTAATTATATATCTGATATATATAATTTTATATATATAATTACATATGTATCAATAATTATATAACTGTACATGTAATTGTCTCTCTAACTATATATGTTTTCTTCACTATTGTATATCTAGTAATCAGCACAGTGCTTGGAACATAGTATGCATATAATAAATATTTATTGCATGAAAGAATAGTATTTCTTAGTAGTTATAATTTTTATAGTAGTATAGCCCTAAATCCCCTTTCTGAAACCCTTAAAGCAAAAAATATTTGGAAATTCAGAAATGTTCTGATTTTTGGAGTGATGTGGTACACATACAACATTATGGGGCACTCCTGGCAGGATTTGAGGCAGCATCTGTAATCAAACACTAATATTTCCACAATCAAATGTACAAATATTTATAATAAGTAGAACCAGTTAAAACTATGAATAGTCCCACATCAGGTCACATCCAATATTATCACCAATAAAGTTGTGAAAGCAAGGTCTGAGTTTTCAGAGGAGTTTGGATTTGGGAATTCTCCATAAAAGACGTAAAGTTACGGCCCCATCTCTGCCATGATATCTTGCTTTTATGAAAGGTGCCTCTCACCACGTGAAAAAGCACTTGACATTTACTCAGACTGACTCAAAATAAATTCAAGCCACTCACAAGGAAACAAGTGATTTTCAGTGGACTCCAGCTACACAGCCTTTCCCCCACGAAATTCACTCTCACTGAAATAACCCCCTCCCAGGAGCACTCGACTCTATCCATTTTTCAACAGGGTTGGGAGGAAAAAATAAGTAAATCTTGTCCAAAGCCAGGATCACTGCTGCCCAAGATATATTTAACAATTGCGTTTATATTATAAATTCAGTATAATGTTACCAGTTATTGATTATTCTTTGTAATAATTGTTTTATTTAAAATTATTTTATCTATAAAAGAATTCAGCATTTATGAAAAAATTCTGTCAAAATTTAATAACACATTTGTAATAAAAAGAAATTAATCAAGGGGAAATTTTCAAGATATTCTATATTCTGTCAAAAATGTCTATATCCAGGTGCCTGGAGTCATGTCTTTTCACCTATATTTTACCGCCATTGTGTGTGTGTGTGTGTGTGTGTGTGTGTGTGTGTGTGTGTGTGTGTTCGTGGTGGAAGAACGTTTCTAAAACAAATCTCATGCAAGTTTTTGGATGATGACCAGAATTTAATAATACTTGATAAATTATTCTGATGACTTTAAAAAATGGAAAAATCATTCTCACTTTAGTGTTGTAGGCATGAAACTTTGACACATAAAGGTATTCGTTATAGTTATTACATCAGAAAATAAACAGAAAAATAAACAGTTTGGGGAGTTATTATTAGCCTACTTTAAACACCATAAAAAAATAAAAGATCAGTAAGATTTGGTCACATATTCGTAAGGGAACAATAAGCATAGCATCAACAAGTAGAGTTCATTTTCACAAATAAGAAAATATTTCATAAGTATCTTTATCTTGATATCCAAATGTGCATTTTTAAATCTGTTTAATAATGAGAAACTACAATAATATTCCATCTTTAATGTAAATTGTCATATAAAAATCTCCTAACCAAGCAGCAATTTTCCAAGATGATAACATTATTTTCTTAATTTACTTTTTGATATTTGTAATTGTAAAACAAATGCTGGATGCAACTGTAATCTGAATGCAGAGCCACAAATATATGTGTCTCAGAACCGATGGCCAAATAAGAAGCTGATGGGGTCTCTTTGAAAGAGGCAAAAAAAAAAAAAAAAACTGTTGGTGATATTTTATTCAGCCTTATAGCAGCAGAGATGCAGAATTTTGGAGTAATGGAACTTATTCCCCTCCTAAATTAGGAAAAGGAATAAACGCGAAGATGCAGTTGAAGTCATTTTAAACTTTTTATTTTTCGATTTAATTTTTTAAATGGTGATAAAATATATCTAACATAAATTTGCCATTTTAACCGTTTTTAAGTTCACAGTTCCGTGGCTTTAGTACATCCACTTTGTTATGCAACCATCTCCAGAATTTTTTATCTTCCCAAACTGAAACTCTGAACTCATTAAACACTAATTCCCCATTCCTCACTCTCCCAGACCCTGGCAATCACCATTTTACTTTCTGTCTCTGTGATTTACACTATTCTAGGTACCCCATATAAGTGGAATCACACAGTATTTGTCCTTTTGTAACTTATTTCAAAACAAAATGTCCACAAGATTCATCTTTGTTGTAGCATGTGTCAGAATTTCATTTGTATTTAAGGCTGAATAATAATACATTTCATGTATACACCACATTTTGTTCATCCATACATTCATCATTCGTCATGGGTACCTGGGTTGCTTCTATCATTTGGCTATTGTGAATTATACTGCTTAAACTCTTTTAAAATGTTTTCTTGTAAAATAATGGCTAGAAAAATTCTCAACAAGATAAAACTATCACCCTTTGCTTCAAAATAAATCTATTCACTCAGGGAAGAAAGTCCATGTTGTTCAGTAACCTTACAGACAGCTTCCCCCAAGCTGTGTTTATTATGATGATGATGATGATGATGATGATGATGATGATGATGATGATGATTAGATGAAAAGCATACTGTCCTTTTAACCACCTTCCCTCCCAATCATCAAACTTAGTTTTAGAAGTTATGTAATATAATGGATGAATTTTGAGAATATTGTGCTAAGTGAAATAAGTCAGATGGAAAAAGTCAAGAATCATATGATTTCATTCATACGTGGGTTACAAAACTGAAAGCAACAAATGAATAAGACAAATAAACAAACAAAAACTCATAGACACATACAATATGGTCTTTACCAGAGAGAAAGGGGCTCGGAAGAGATAGACAAGAGGAAAGGGGGTCGAATATATGGTGGCAGAAGGAGATTTGACTTTGAGTGGTGAAGGCACAATGCAATATACAGATAATGTATCATAGTACTGTACACTTTAAACCTATATAATTTTATTAGCCAATATCATCTCAATAAATTTAATAAAATTTTAAAAAAGAATTCATGTAATATTGTTGCAAGTAAGAAATACTCTTAAATGTATTTGTATCTGTCCACAATGCCAGGTTTATTGAGTGGAACCTTCTCAGATAAGTCGATCAGGTACCCATGCAGGTTTTCACACAAGAACAGAGGGGACGTACAGAGTCTTATGCGACAGAGAGAAGGGATAAAAGTCCTTAGTGTCTCCAAAGTGAGCTCTGTTGACTGATGGCATGGGATTGCTGTGTGATGGTCCCAGGCCAGTGCCTATGATATGGGTCAGAAGGTCAGAGTCATCAGCTCTAGTGCAGCCATCCGGGATGACATGGGGTCAGGCTTGAGCATCATCTGTGTGAGATGCTCAGCTTATATGGACCTTGCAAGATGGGATCCTTATGCTTATCGGCTCCTGCACATGGGGGCTGATGTTTCTGTGGTTTGGGGCAGTCCAATCACACTCTAAGGGTATCCTCATAATGTGCCAGTTGACGTTACTGTCATGGCTCCCATAGAATCCATTCTGTAAAGTCTTAAAAGTCCTCATGCTTTTATGCTCTATACATATAGAGATTGTAATAAAACATATTTCTGTTGTTACTAGATTTGTGCCACTGAAAGAGAACAATGTCTTGCCAACTTTTTGAAATTAGTAACAAGAACAGAGCAAATCTTTGTCTAGTTTTTTAGGAAATTAAGTTGCCATCAACATTGTGGATCCATGCATGCTTCAGAATCACAACAGTTCAAATACACGGACAATTCTAGGATGCATTTAGGTCTATCTTAAACCCCAGATAAGGAGGTTTATTATTAAGACCTCACCCTAATACGGTTCCTTGTAATAAAATTTTGAAGGACGTACTCCTAAAAATTTCTCATAAAAGATGTGATATGGAAGACACCTTAGAGAATATCTTGGATGATTCTTCATTTTACAGCAGGTCAAGAAGTAGTATTTTCCCATTATATTATATAGCCAGTTGCCTCAAATGATTTTAGGAAGAAAGAGGGAGATGAATTAATTAGTAACATCTTATGTTTTATCTGTTTCCCTTTTATATTTAAAAAGAAGATTCTAGCATAATTGGTTTTCAAGGCAGCATACTAGCAAGTTATCATTTCATATTTTTAGGCCATAGAGATTGAGTGCCATGAATTTGTGTTTGCTTGAAAGAATCCAAAGCTTTCATCTCAGGAACTACCATTATCGTGAGTGCGTTTATCAAAGGCCAGACTCTATTGACAGCTCATCTGATTGAATTCTTCTTGGAGATGAACTACTGGAGATAAACTATTCATGTGTGGGAGTCATCATATTGCTCAGTAATACATGCAATAACCTTCTTGTAAGTCTAGTGCTGTTGCCTTAGATGAAAATTATACTATACTGCCCTTCCACACTCACCTTTCCTCCCAATCGCTGTCTTAATGTTGCCTCTAACAGTGATTTCATCATGAAGGCACAGAGGAATAACTTTTTAGTTTCATACTATAAAGAAATCATAATAAAACACTCTAGTGTTTATATTAAATTTATGCCACTCAAAGGTGACACCTTGTCATCTGTTTAAAAATGCTGTGCTCAGTCTCTCAAACAATGTCACATGAAAAGTAAGCTAACAGGAAAAAAATTCACCTTTTTTGTCTATTAAAGGATTTAATCCTGGCTTAATAATAATACATTTCACATATACACTACATTTTATTCATCCATTCATCATCCATTATGGGTACCTGGGTTGCTTCTATCATTTGGCTATTGTGAATTATGCTGCTTAAATTCTTTTAAAATGTTTTCTTGTAAAATAATGGCTAGAAAAATTTCTCGACAAGATAAAACTATCACCCTTTGCCTCAAAAGAAATCTATTCAGTCAGAGAAGAAAGTCCATGTTGTTTAGTAATCCTACAGTCAGCTTCTCCCAAGTTGTGTTTTTTTTAAATTAGATAAAAAGCATACTGTCTTTTTAACCACCTTCCCTCCCAATCACCAAACTAATTTTTATAATTCATGTAATATAATGGATGGGTTATGTAAAGTACTCTTTACTTTAAAGGGAGAAAATAACTTCTCTTCATAATTCCAAACATACAAAATTAATAAATTAGAAAAATTATTATTTATACAGCAAAGGAATTATTTTTTTTCCTATATGAGTTCACTGAGACTCATTCTGCCTTCAGAATCTTGCATGAGTTCATTTAATTGACAGAACATAATTTACACACAATATCAGAAGCAAAGGAGTGTCTGAAATAAGTTCTCAGGCTTCCAGCCATGTGATAAAGGGGAGAGAATAAAAGAGTGTGAAAATAAATGCTGATTGTAAGTAGGTTGGTAGGTAGGTAGATAAATGATAGATAGATAGGGAGATAGATAAATGGATAGATAGATAGATAGATAGATAGATAGATAGATAGATAGATAGATAGATAGATATAGAAAAAAGAGAGTCACAATGTAGAATATATTAGAATATATTCATGTGAGACACACCAAGCACACTTCCAAGCAGCATAAAGCATGATTCAGCTAAGGGTGGCAAGGGGATGCACATCTCGTGACCCAAGGGTGTGGTTCTCAAACATCTTCATTTCTGCCCTGGCTCCAGCCACTATAACCATATTTAATGTGACCCCAACCCAACACCAGCCACATACACACAGAATAAATTTTTAATCCTTTAAGATAAGGAACAGCAAGTCTACATTGATCAAATGAGATTCTTCCCAAAGCTACAGCCTAAGTCGACTCAGGTTGGGTAGACAAAAGCAAGAGAAGATCACAAGGCCTGTCACAAATCTAATCATATCTTCTACTGAAGGACTATATTAAAGCTACCTGAGTAACTCCATCAAAGGGGTGCATGATTATAGTATATATTTAAAGGAGAAGAATTTTTCTTAAAATGGGCATTTCTTGGCAGTCACTCAAGAATCACTCTTACTCTCTTTAACAATAACTAAGTCTTAATGTAATTATCTCCATATAGGTAATTGCCTATACATCTCTGGGATTTAATCCCTTACATTATTTTTGTAGTATAATTAATTGTTATGGGTCTGCCTGTCAGCCTCACTTATCAAGAATCTTGTTCTTTTTTCCCTCCACAGACCTAAATTTTCCACACTCCTTTGGGGTATAGACACTCAATGGTATTTTATAAACAAAAATCCCAACAATCAAAAACCATATTTAAATTGCTTTTTCTAATCCCTGAAATACTCATTTTAATGTTCTATACATTGTTTCCTATTAATATCGCCAAATCTTTTCATGACACGAAAAAGCAAATTAAAAGATTTGTCAAATTAGAAAGTTTATTTCGACATGCTTTATAATTGTTAACCTTCTTTGTTCCAAACATGAACTTAAGCAAGTGACATTTACCTTCAGTTCCCAAAGGAATATCTTCGCTTGCATGTTTAGAGTCTGAATGTCCTCTGCTAACAAAATTTGAACCACCATTATTTAATTTTCTAGTATGAGGCATGCTCCCACAGGTTGGTGATTCCTTTTCTGTGCACAGTCTCTCAGTTCAACCCTTAACAGGTTTTCCTCCAATTACAACCCCAAGTATTTTCTACAATGTCTAATATATCACATCCTTAAAGCCATCTGTCCATTTATCTTTATATTTCAAAAATCTGGACATAAGACTAATATATACTTCTACTCAATATTTAATGGTGAAATTTAAGTATTATAAAACATAAAAACTATTTTAAAAAATGGCATTCATATATCATTACTAAAATCATATAGTTATGTAAAACAAATAGTAAAAGTGCCAAAATATAAGATGACATTTTGCAAAGTCAAGTTCATTTTTAATCTAAATTGTATATTACCTGCCCACATACACACATAAAGAATTCATTCTGGCCTATAATGTAACATAATCTTCCACAAAAGTGTTACATCAGGTGTTGTTCTACTGGGCTTATGGCAGAGATCAGCCAAGCATTTGGGTAAGATTTAGACGGTCAGAATCTCTGTTAGATGCAGCTACCATTTAAACTAGAAAGGAATAAAGCATCTTACTTTTTAAGAATCCATTAGGTGGGTGGTGAGCAGAGTGACCTTCCCACCCGCAACAATATATCTACATCTTAATCCTGGAATATGTGAATACTTTGTGTCACATGGCAAAAGAGATTTCGAAGATGTAATTAAATTTAGGATCTTGCTATAAGGAGATTAGCCTGGATTATCCAGGTGAACCCAATGTATTCACAATGTCTTTAGAAGTGATGGAAGGAGGCAAGAGTTTAAGAGTCAGAGCAGGAAATATAATGAGAGAAGCAAAGTCAGAGTGATGAGCACAAGAAAGAGTCAACTGGCCACTGCTGGCTTTGAAAACGGAAAAGACCACCATTAAAGGAATACAGGTCTCCTCTAGAAGTAGAAAAAGGCAAGGAGCAGTTCTCTCCTAGAGATTCTATAAGCAACACGGCCCTGATGACACCTTAATTTTAGCCCAGTAAGGCTCATTCCAGACCTCTGACCTCCAGAAATGTAAATAATAAAATTATATTGTTTTAAGTCACCAAATTTGTGGCAATTTGTTATAGCCAGCAGCAATAGGAACCTAATACAAGATCCCTAAGCCCTCAAAACTCTGATTCAAATACTTGATAATCACATAGTAATAATTATATTGAAAGAATTATTGCAAAATTTATACCTAGAGGAAGTCAATGTGGAAGGAAAGAAGGAAATAAGGGAAGGAAGTGAAGGAAGGAAGGAAGGGGGAAGGAAGGAAGGTATGGAAGAAAGGAAGGGAAGGAAGGAAGGAAGGAAGGAAAGAAGGAAAGAAGGAAGGAAGGAAGAAAGCAGGGAAAGATGTCTAATTTGGTTTCAAAAATTCAAAAGGGTTTCAAAAATTTCAAAGCTTGTGGGATTTTATAGAATTGGACTACTGAGAGGAGAAATGGTATGAAGCTTAGTAATTCTATTTTTTACAACTGAAAAAAATAGTTTTTAAAAAATATTTAATAGAAACTAGTTGGAAAAAAAAAGGTACAGATAAACAGTCTTTACTCAATAGATCTAAGCATTTCAATAGTGAAGTGAGATCTCTTTGGGGCCATGTATCAAGTTTTATTCATTTTTATATATTCATGCCCCAGCATAGTATCTAACATAAAGTAGGCACTTCATAAATATTTGTTGCACAAATAAATATAGGCTCTAGAGGAGCAGGCTCTAGAAGAAGAGATAGCAATACAAAATAAAAGGTGATTCATTTGTTCATTCAACAAATATTTATTGAGCGCCAATTTTGTGTCATGTGATAGAGTAATAACAAAAATATAGTCCCTGCTGTCATGAAGCTTCAAAACGTCTTCAGCCCTCAAGTACCCTCCAACCTTTAAGCATCTTTGATATGAGTATCCTAAGAAGATACAGCTTTAATTTCATACATTACCATTTGATTGTGTCAGGTTTTACATTTTCAGAATCCGAATTATTTGAGGCCAGAATTTACTTATTTCCCACCTTGTGCCAATGGAGCCAAGTTATCTTAAATAGCGTTTTTCAGACTCTAAATAAATAAAATAAGAAAACAAACGTGCTCCTCAGTATACCAAGCAATTAACTCTCTAAGGGAATCTTCTGCCTCTGACTCCAGAGCTTCCATTACTTCACTGAGACAAGCTGAGAAAATTCAGGTTACCCAGTGAGAATGGGTGTCCCAAGCCCAAAGAGAAGGTGGAAAATACTTCAATAAAAGAAATGTGATTGGATTTTATTTTCCCTAAAACATCATGGATGAGAATAACTGAGCTAAAGAACACATTTTCATATAAGTCCGATCGGGCGGGGATTTTGTTGCATCCACAGGGAACCCAGTGACGTGAACAGTGCCACAGAGTATACATACTCAGTAAATGAATGAATGTCTGCTGAGCGGGGTGGGAGCCAAATTTTTCTTCCCTAAGACAATCCTGTCTTCTGGTTTAAAAAATAGTAAACCCAGAGTGAGTCCTAAAGACAAGGAGGGCTCTAATCCATTTCCAGTTTGAGTGACGGTGGAAAAGGCAAGTAGAGGTAAGCATTTCGTTAACAGTTTAGTCATCGCTTATTTAGTTTACCAACCTTCACCCTGGCAACTCTCACTTGGAGCCAACTCCCACTCAGAGCCAGGAAGGTCAGACCTTCTCTGCCTGTGGCAAATTTAAGCAAAGGGACAGCAGAGTGTTGCAACATTGTACAAATTTAGAAAAAAGGCAAATGGGGAACTGTTACTTGTATCTCATGACTTTGGCTAGATTAAACCTTTTTTTTTTTTATGGTGACATTGGTTAACGAAATCCAATAAGTTTCAGCTGTACACTTTTCAGTAAAGCATGTACATATTTACACTGTGTGTACACCTCCCATAGTTAGATTTCTTTCTGTCACCACATATTTGACCCCTTTTACCTTCATTTCTTCTACTCTCTGGTAACTCTAGTCTATTGTCCATGTCCATGAGTCTCTGTTTGTTTGTCCTGTTTATTTGTTGCTTTTAGGTTTATATCCACATATTATTTCTGTCTGGCTTATTTCACTTAGCAAGATTATCTCGAGCTCCATCCATGATATATCGAAATGACATGGATAGGCAAAAAAAGTGCTCTTAAACTTTTTTTAAAAGTACTTTTTTTTTAAATTAGAAAATATCTTGAGTCCAAGCCTAAGGAAATTTTATGAAGTTGACAAAATGATTTTGATCTTCTCATGCCTCTGTTTTACTTCCTCCCTGGCTCTCTGGCCTTGCTCAGCTCAGAGAGGTTCTCCTTGCATTGCTTCCTGTGACAAATCTCACTGCTAAGGGCCTTCCCTCAGGGGAAGTACAGTCTCCATCAATTCTCACCTGACTAGAAACATGCTGTGCTCCCCAACTCCATCTCCAACTGTGCTGTAACTGAGCAGCCTTAAAGTGCTCCTCCTAAGGAATGCTACTCTTTAACATAGCGCTCATGGAGACCTTTCTGTGGCCTCAAGAAATGCAACTTGACACACACAATTCTCACCATAAAGGCTTCTCACCCAGCAGAAATCTCACTGTAAGTATGATAATAGCTACCCCTCTGGAAGTCCTGTCCATGCTAATAACACCCTCCAGGAGTCAGACAAATGGCACCGTAGCATGCGGAGATCAAATCGTGTACTAAAATATTCGCTCTATTGGCTGGCAAATAATCAGGATGATGAAGAAAGAGAGAAACCATGTCACGTGCTGCTCTAGTGTGTTTTTTCCTATATATCAGGTTCATTTTTGGAATATTCAACAAATATCTCAAAGGTGTTTGCTTCTGTGTCATTCTGTAAATATTTTTCTGCTTACAAAGATCTTCTTTCACCCCTGGAAAGCCATCTAATAGAATTTCACTGTATTATGGAGAGCTCTGCCAAAGGTGTATTTTTAATATCCTTTAGAGACTTCAGTATACCAGAACCACCAAATTTTAAAATAGATTACATACAATTGGTTATTTTTAGGAAGTGATACTATTTTCAAAATGATACAAATTATGTAAATGTGGCTGCTACATATAATGTTATGCTGATCAAGACATATAGTTAATAGAAAATTCACTTTGGGAAATAATTTCTATAATATAACGAGTATGCACCTTCCTTATAGCCATTAATGTTTTGCAATGGCACATGTGACCCGAGGTTGACATGCCAAGCCCTGGAAAGAGGTTCATTAGTGGAATAGGGTTGTTGGTTTATCATTATGTCTAAAGTGGCACATACAGCAATCGTTTTTATGATTATAAACACTAGAAAGGTTATTTTAAAATCACAATTGGGGAGAGATAAAAATATGGACAGTAATCACTGTGGTTGTTGCCTGTCATTTTAGATCTATTCTTTTATTGGTTGCCACTAGCAACACAAAAATCAAGCCGAAGATATTTTAATCAAATAAATACTTCTCTCTTTACTTCCCTGATCATATATATACTCTGTTGTCCTGAAAAGTTAGCAAGATCGATAGAAATCAATAATCTGAGATATGAATTACTTGGATGAAACTTTTAAAATCTTAAAACGACGATCATCAATCATAAAGATTAGGTTCTTGGAGCCATGAAAAATAAACTCCATTGAGCTCATGAGCATCTTTCTGCTCTGCGGTATATGGTGCAATGAGTCTGGCTTCTGCAGCCCTCGTAAAGAGACAGAAAATTAAATATCCAATATTTGAACTAGAAATTGATCTGAGCCCTACTATTGCTGATTGTATTCCTAAGGACTTTGATCATTAGAACACAGTGAAAATAGAAGTTGCCTTAAAAAAAAAAAACTTAATAAAAAAATCTTAATAGCAAAAAATGATATAACTGAAGCTACTCTTAATTAAGCATTAATACAGTAGGGATTGTGCTAGATGTTTACATATCATAACTCATTTAATCCTCATGTGTCTACGGATACAATCTTCTTTTTTCATATACATTATATATCTTTCCACTCTGCCACTCTCTGAAAATTGAGAAAGCTACTAGTCATTCCTGATATGTTATATTATAGGTGAAGGAGGGAAAAAAAAACAGAGGACCTCCTGTGTGCCAGGCACTTTACATACATTATCTCCTCTAAAGCACGCTATAACTTTGTAAAGTAGGAATATTGATATTCAAATCTCTTAAGGCAAGGGTCCCCAACCCTAGGGCAGAAGACCGGGTCTGGTCTGTGGCTCGTTAGGAACTGGGCTGCACAGCAGGAGATGAGCAGCATGCAAGCCAGCAAGACTTCATCTGTATTTGCAGCCACTCCCTCGAGCTAGCGTCACTGCCAGGGCTCCAACTCAGATCATCAAGCATTAGATTCTCATAGGAGCACAGATCCCTAGTGCCAAAAAAGGTTAGAGACTGCTGTTTTAAGGCACATAAACAAGATTACAAAAATACTAGGTGGCACAGCTAGTATTTGAAACAAGGTCTGTTTGACTCAAAACCATGTTCTTTCTGCTCTCCTATCCTACCTCCTATAAAGTGGAGCTCTAGTAGAGGTTCTTGTCAACAGTGCTGAATGGCAAAGAGAAAAATTGGAAGCATATAATGCTGGCATTTGTGGACTGAACAAAGATCATCTTAGATGAGGCTTTTTTATTGAATGTAGTTATGTTTCAGAAAATATTTGACTTATAGCATAGCCAAGACTGTATACATCACCACTTTGCTATATAACAAATTTCTCCTATATTTTTCTAGTTTCCATGAGAGGTCACAAATCTCATTTAAAAATTTTTTTTTTTCTTATTCTACTTCCATGGGGGAAAAAAAAAAAAGACAGAAAAGGCACAGTGGATAAAAAGAATGTTATGGTCAAATGGTGTAGGAATAAAATACAATTGCTTATGCATAACCTATTTAACCTTTTATTGTCTTATGAACACCACTTAAGAAAAACCTTTTAATATTTGGAGCTCAAATTCAAATGGAAACTAACCAAAAATTCATTGATCAAATTGCCATTTCCTCTAGAGCATATTGTAACCTAATTCTTACAAATGTGCATGGCATTTTCAAATTTTTACAGCTTGCTAAACTCAAGCAAGAATAGGTAGCCCTCTCTTCTAGATGGTGTTCCCCTGGAAACCGTTTACTAAGATGAAACCCAGCCCTAAGGGCACTGAATTTTGAATGCAATCTACATGGGTTTGTGTATTGCTGTAAACCAGCATAGGTAATGGCAGTGAGAAATCTAGTAGAGGTTCTTGTCAACAGTGCTGAATGGCAAAGAGAAAAATTGGAAGCATAGAAAAGTGGAAGGCACTGCCTTTAATTTGAATGACATTGAATTATGCTAATATTTTAAATTCTAAAATGCTATTAAAAATTATACGTGCCTCACAACACGACTTGTACATAGGCAGAACGACAGTACGGACAAGATCTCTAGCATCACTGGGAGTTTCCTACAAAGTCTTGATGACATTGTAGGGCATTCTCTCAGAGAGGTCCTCCTCGTGGTTGACACCCCCCAGCTCACTCAACTTCTTTCCCTCTGACTCTTGGCTTTGTTAAATTGATCTGTTGAGGTTTATTTTTCCCCAATTTCATTGATTTCTGCTCTTATCTTTATTATTTCTTTCTTTCTATTTATTTTCATTTAACTTTGCTTTTCATTTTCAATCTTCTTAAGATGGAAATTTAGATCATTGATTTTAGATCATTCTTTCCTAATATAAACATTTAAAGATTTAAATTTCTAGGTTCTGCTTTTGCCGTAGCTCACAAATTTTGATACATCATTTTATCATTTGATTTGAAATTTTTTATAATTTTCCTTATTATTTATTTGATTCATAGATTATTTAGAAGTCCATTGTTTAATTTCCAAAATTTGGGATTTTCTTAAATATGTCATTGTCGTCAATTCATGGGGAAGGAAAAATACTTTTCCTTTACCTTTCTAAGTTCTTCTGATTGATCTATTATCAAATAAACATTAGACAGATTAATAGGAAAATATGACCAAATTATGAATGTACATACGGGGGTTCCCTGAGAACATGGAAACCAAGGACAGATTGGGCAGTTAAGGCTGATATGCCATCTTGAGCAAAGAACAAGAGGGCAGGAGGAGGTTCATGGTCTGGAACTTCAAAGGGAAGGAAGGCAATTTCAAATGGAGATGGAAAAGCAAATGTTTGGTAAATAAATGTTTGCTGGGTCATCCTTAACAATGGGACATGAGAGGACTTTGATCAAATGGGCCTTGCTAGTTCCTCCCTGTCTACCATACCTAAATTATTTAAGGTAGTTAGAAGGAAGGTCAAAGGTTTTTTCCAGGGTTTTCATTTCTTAAAAATAACCAGCTTAAATTAATCAAATATCTTTTTTTTAAAAAGTATATTTTGGGGTGATAAACTCTACTTCCTCTCAATTCCTAATTAAATTGTTCTGGTTAAAAAAATATGCTCTGTGAAATTTTAATTCTTTCAAATTTATTAAAGCTTGTTTTATATCTTAGTGTAGTATACCCTATACATTTTTTTAAATATGTATTTTGCTGTTGCTGGGTGTATTGTTCTATAAGTACCAACTAGATTATGACGGTTGATAGTGTTCACATTTTCTATGTCCTTATTGATTCCTTTGTTTAGTTTTTTCATCAATTAGTGAGAATGGAGTATTAAAATCTCTAAATTGATTGTGGAACTGTCTATTTCCCCCTTTCATTCAGTTAACTCTGCTTCATGTATTTGGATGCTCTGTTACTAGCCATTGTGGTATAAAAAATAATAAATATTTGACCTCTGACCCCAATTCCTGGCCCAGAGCTTTTAAAACCCCTAGAATTTATGTTTATGAAATGACGCATAGGAGGACCCTAGGTAGCAAGAAAAACCAACCAAGTGGTTAGAGTTAGACCTTGAGTGGGGAGGGGTGGCATGAGGAGCTAGAGATTGGGTTCATCACCAATTGCCAATGATTTAATCAATCGTACCTACATAAGAAAACATTCATTAAAACTCCTAAAAGGTCAGGTTTAGGGAGCTTCTGAGTTGGTGAACACATTAGTGTGCTGGTGGGGGGCGTGGTGAGAAGGTAGGGGGATGAAGCGGGGGTGTACCTGGAAAGGGCATGGAAGCTCTGCACCACTTCCCCCTATACATTGCCCTACACATTGCTTCCATTTGCCTGTTCCTGAGTTGTAGCCTTTATAATAAACCAATAATTGTAAGCAAAGTGTTTTCCTGAGTTTTGTGATTCATTTTAGTGAATTATTGATTCTGAGGAAGGACTGTGGAAGCTCAAAAATTTTTAGTCAGTCTGGAAGGAGCGTAGGTTTCTTGGAGACCCCACTTGTGGCTGGTGTCTCATTGGGCACTCTTGTGGAACTCAGCCCTTAACTTGTGGGATCTGTACTGAGTGTGGGTAGTGTCAGATTTGAATTGAATTGAGTTGAATTGTAGCACACCCGGCTGTTGTTAGAATATTGTAAAATTAGTTGGTGTCAGGAAAAAGCACATAGGTGTATAAACATATAATTGTTATAGCTTCCTTCTAAATTGATTCATTTATCATTATGAAATATTTCTATTTACCTCTACTAATACTCTTCGTCTTAAAGTCTGTGTTATCTGACATTTATATGGTATATCTTTCATGTTTTTATGTTTAAAGTGTATCTCTTGTATGCAATACATAATTGGGTCTTGCTTTTAAAAAAAAAAAATTCCATTTGATTATCTCTGTTTCTAATATTGTCTAGTAGAACTTTCTGTGATGATGGAAATGTTTTACATCTGCATATCCGATATGGTAGCCACTATCCACATGTAGCTACTAAACACTTGAAATGTAGCTAGTGTAACTAAGAAAATGAATTTCTAATTATATTTAATTTTAATAAATTTAAATTTAAAAAGCTACATGTGGCAGTAGCAGCCATATTAAACAGCACTGGTTTAGTTCATTAACATTCAATGTAATTGCTGATGGTTGGATATAGGTCTACCATTTTGTTTCTGTTTTGTGTCCCTCTTGGATAAATTCTATTGACTTATCTCCAAGTTGTCTGACATTTAATTTTATCATATGAGCTTCAGCTCCCCTGCACACTCCCTTCCTCTCCTCCATCATTTAGAAGCACATACTCATCATCCAATTCAAAAAAATTTGAAGAATTTCCTGAATTCCCATAAGTGGACCTAACCATTCCCCACTTATTGCTACGGGATTGTACACATTGATCTTTCCTGTTTCTTCTAATCTTATCATTAGCTCTGTCTCTTCTTCCTGGTTATCTATGTCTTATTCATCTTTTATCTGTCCTAATACTGTGATATGTTCTCCTAACACTGTACTGATTCTTTTTTTAAAATCATTTTGTAAATCTCATAATAAGATCCACTAGACGCAAAACTATTCCCTAGAACTTTCCTTGCCATAGACTGGACAGATGTTAATAGCATTATCCTCAGATTCATCTGACTGAAAAGTTACAAAAAAATTGCTTCTTAGAAAAACACCTAACAACAGCATATCCTTTGTTAAGATAGTGCCTTGTTGTTATTAGATTGAATTGAAATTCACATCAATGGAAATAATTTAATCAGCCAAAGGGATTCTGGACTCTGGCAAAGAAGAGAATGTAGGATTCCCTCAGAGACTGTGAAATTGGCAGCACAATATTTCATGTTCACTAAGGAAACTAAACCACCAGCTGATTTTCACTGCCTATAACTGGAAGGACAAATTACTAGTTGTGAAGCCTTTCAGATGTTTCTTAATATCTCTGAGCCTCTTCTTTATCTATAAAACATGAAAACTCATATCTAATTTGTGCCACTGTTATAGGTACTTAAAATTATATATTTAAAGTGCCTTGCAAATAAAGTTTACATTGAACAAATAGAAACCATTATCATTATTAGTTTTATAAGCATTATCATTATTATTTTTATTTATAATATACTTCTAGTCAAATTAACTGGAAACAATTTGGGGCATATTAAGACTGATTTTACGGGAACAATTTAGGCTGATTTGGTAGCTACTCTTCGCAATATATTCTCTTTTGGCACAAATTCAAAAGTCTCCAAAGTTTTATTTTATTTCAGCTATTCCTAGGACTTATAATTCAACCTTTGAGAAGGGAATTTCAGACCAAAAAAGATTCTCTAGGATCACATATCAACAATAGAAAAAGGTGTCACTTATCAAGCCCTGAGCATGTGCCAGATATCATGCTAAATGCTTTATGCTGCATTATCTCGGTTAACCCTTGCAACTACCATTTAAGATAGGGGCTGCTGCAAAAGAAGAAAACAAAGCCTTTGAGAGGTTCAACAACTTGCCAAAGTTCATACCATAAAATACAAAGCTGGGACTCAAAGTCACATCTCTAAAGCCCTCGCCCTTTAATTACCACTCAGTACTATTTTCCAGATGTTCCAAACTGTCCCATTCTCTAAACCTGCTAGCTCACCTCGAGGCCAAACTAGAGTCTGCATCTTCTTAACAGTAGAACTAATGGTAAAACCAACATGAACCAGAAAAGAAAGGGCCTTGATATCAGGAAACCACATCATTTTAAAGATGCTCCAAATTATTGTTTCTAACAAAGCAGGGGGAAGCCAATATTGGTAGGAATTAGCAATCCTAACACTAAGATTAACTTTTCTTCCAAACACTTAGCTACGCACTTCACTAAAATTCAGAAGAGTTCACCTCACTGAGTTGTCTCTGCGCCTGTTTACCGATAGAGTAGAGCCCGCTTCTATCCACAAATACCACCCATACAACAGAGTGACTCACCCTCAGAGCTACTGAAGGTCCAAGTCCTCTTCATCGTTGGAATTTTTTCCACCTTGTCACCAGCTTAATGAATGAAAAACTTCCATATAAACAAGAAGATTAAGATTAAAGGGAACAACAACAGATACTGAGATCCATCCACAGAGATCATATTTCTAAATGCATTGAGCGACATGAAATCAGCGTTCTAATCTGAAGACTTGAAAACTGAATTGAAACATTCTCTGCCTCACCAAAATGTTTAAAATTGAACATGATTCTGTGGTCCTTATTAAAAGAAAATACAAATATCACTTTTAAAAGGCGTGTAATAGTCAAGCAATAATCATGGCTGAAAAGGTTTACTTAGCCTTTCTTTCGGTCAAGAAAGGAATATTGAGTTTTTTAATTCCTTAATTTTTGGAGTGTGTATCTAAGTGATATGAAATGGAGTTTTAACATGTCATTTTTAATAAACTCTTCTTGAGAAACTCTCACTAAGAGGATCATTTGCAAAGTAATCAGAGCTGTCCAGAAAGCCACTAATGACTAAAGAATTCCTGTGTTTCTTGCTGTGAAGCAGGTTACCCCTAAATTCTCATTTAGCACAAAAAAACTCTGTGTGTGTGTGTATGTGTGTGTATGTGTGTGTGCGTGTGTG